>NC_081315.1:80979489-81279489 GCF_026419965.1 Kogia breviceps | reverse complement strand
AAAACTGAATGAGTAGAATAAATAAAATGACAACCAACTTCATTAGTAATACTAAGAAGTGGAGGAGATTTTATACCCAGTCCTGCTTTTGAGAATGCTCTTGTTAGCATTAACAAGAAAATTTTCCTTCATGATGTGGGGATTCTAATGAAAGCAAAAGCAGTGAACTGACCTGATATTTATTGTTACGTTGTGAAATCTTACTTGTTCATAGGAGGAGCAACTATGCCATCCATGGGTTCATTAACAATTGACTGTTTCTATCAGGGACATCTTTCCTTTACTTCTCTATTACTTTGTTTAATTTCTCAGCCCCAAATCATCATACTTGTATATGCTTATCTTATTTCAGGGCAAAACTTAATATTTAAAGATATTAGGATATTCTTTTGCATTCAGTAATAACAACCACATTAATAACCAACTCCCAAGGGCATCTAAAGCTGGAATATCTGACACACAATCAAGGTAATAGGAAGTGATATTTTGATACCAAGTCACAAATCAAGCAGTTTGACAACCCATAGCTGGGTATATATAACCAAGAACTAATTAGGGTTCGAAAACACATGCTCAATTTTGTTACAGTCTAGTTGTTAAAGGGATTTTTTGAGACTTGAAAACAGTATCTCATGGCTTTTGTGAAGCATGAAGCCTATTCTGAAGAAATAAGACTGACTCTTTTTGGTTGCAACTCATTTTGTCTTTGAGCACACAGGTATAGATGGTGAAAATGAACATTTTCCATTATTTAATGGCTTATACTTTTTACAAGATTTTTTTCCTTATTTTAACTTCCTTATTTTCTCCAGCATTTAAAAACCATCGATTTCCATTTCAAGCTCTGAGATCAAGAATTGTGTCCTCTAGGACCTCCAAGTGGAAGACATTTGAGGAACTTACAGTCTTGCTTGTCATTCTCCTCTTCATCCTAGTCCTTTTAGAGAGCCGAGGTCCAGCCATGATAGGCAAACTTGTGTGCTGTGGTCTGATAAAATGCTTTCATTCCCATCTCTTGGGAGCCACTGTGATTGAACACGTGATTGGACGGGCCAACTCAGGTTGTTGGCCTGAGTGTACCCTCTATACAATGATGTTGATTCTCTGGTTGCAGGAAGGGGGGTGTCATTTGAAATGTTGGGCAGCAGAACAACGTTAAATAGTTTTGGTTCTGCTTAAATGATTTTTGTAATTATGTAGGATATAAATAAAGAAAAATTAATCTAATTCCTATTTCTAGCATCTTGTTGAGGCAGCTTCAGCTATATTTTGGCCCTGACTTCCCTTTTCCTTTGGGGTCTGTCTTAGTCTGTTTGGGCTACTATAACAAAACACTACAGATTAGGTGGTAGCTTATAAACAACAGAAATTTTTTCCTGATAATTCTGGAGGCTGGAAGTCTGGGATCAGGGTGCCCACATGGTTGGGTGAAGGCCAGACTTCTTGTAACCTCACGTGATGGAAGGGACAAGCAAGCCCTCTGGGGACTCTTTTCTAAAGGCACTAAACCTATTTATGAGGGCTCTGCCCTCATGACCTAATCACCTCCCAAAGATCCTACCTCTTAATACCATTGCCTGTGGTGTTCAGATTTCAACATATTAATTTTGGGGGGGCAGTGAGAAGCAATGTTCAGATCATAGGGTCTGTAGAGAAAGGACACTGTAAAGCTGAAAAGCATTATAAAGACTCTCAACTGCCTTATTTTCTCCCCTCCCTAAGGGGGACTTGATCTTGGCTCTGGTTGTTTCAAGGATGGTGGGTACGATGTAGCTCTGAGATACCTCCTCTCCAAACTCTCCTTAAAGTTCAGTTTCTCCATTTCATTAAAGGAGGAGGAGGAAGAGGGAGAGGAGGTAGTTACCTTAATTGGTCAGCAGTGATGTCCTTCTTTTGCTGCTTTTCTGACTAACAGTAATTTACAATCAATGTCCTTTCCATGGTAGGTGACCAAACACTGACTCCTCATGGGACACACATATAGGTTTGGTGGGAAGGCTTTGGAGGATGACACTACACATTTCCCTGCACTGTTAAGCTCCAGTCTGGCCCTTCTCCTTCCACTCCCCCTTGTCTCTGGCCAAAAGAAGCCATCTTTTAGCCTCTTATTGGTGGGATTCTGTCACAGGTGAACTGAGCTCTTGAGTGGGGTCCTGCCAAGATAGCTCAAGCCCAGCTGCCTTCTCTGTTGGTCACATGGCCTGTGGGAAACTCTGGCATCATTTCTAGGGTTGTCATGAACAACTCTGTCCGTGTCTTCAGGGACTTTGTGAGAATGTCTTTTGGACATACACCCAGGTACAGTATTTCTGGGTCATATGGGACATGCGTTTATTTTGACTAGTGCCCAATTGCTTTCCAGGAAGTTTGCACTGGTCTGTATTTTCACCAGCAATGGACAAAGGTTCATATTTAACAACATCTCTGCCAATAGTTAGCATTATTCAGCTTTCCAATTTTTGCCAGCCTACAATAACTTAACTTGTATTTCTGTAATTGCCAGTTGTTTTGATTTGTCATCTGTTCGTCAGCATCTTGAGTTTCTTCTATATTGGATATTCATATTTCCGACTCATTTTTCTATTTGTTGTTGTCTGTCACTATACATTTGTAGGTGTTTCTTGTATATTCTAAACATTAATCCCTGGTTGGTTTTACACTTTGCAAATATCTTCTTCCATTCTGTCAGCTATGTATTAACTTTATCCATAGTATCTTTTATTGACCAGAAATTCTTCACTTTGACGTAAACAACTTAATTACTCCTTTTTCTTTGTTTGTGCTTTCAAAGTTTTGTTTAAACAATCCTTCCTTCACCTCAGATCTATAGCTATTCTACATTTTATTCTATCAGCTTTCTAGTTTTATTCTTCACCTTTAGATATTTACTCCTTCATAGTTTCCTTTGGTGTGTAGGGTTAAGCTGGGATTCACTTTTTGCAAACCATTTTACTAAATAATTCATTGTTTCCCCATGAATTTGGGATGCTATCCATATCTTGTATAAAAGTGTCCCCTCTACATGGTTTATCCCTGAGCTTTCTATTGTGTTTTTTTTGGGCCATATGATTGTTCTTATAACAATATCTTCTTTTATTATTATGAGTTAAAAGTATGTATTTATATCTGGCAGCTTGCCCTTATTTTTTTCATCTTTTTAAAGTTTGGCTTCCTATTAAATAATAAAATTAATTTGTTTAATTCTTTAAAAATCCAACTGGAAATGTGATTGGTATTACATTGAATTTATAGAAAAATTAGGAATAGTGAATATCTTTGTAATGTTAAGTCATCTTATCTAAGAGAATAAAATGTCTATTTAATTTTGTAAATCAACTAGTATGCCCTTTATTAGGGTTTTTATGTTTTCTCCATACCATGTGGTCTTATGTGTTCACGTTGTGTGTTCTTGGTTAAATTCATTACTAGATATTTTATAGTTTTTTTCCTTTTCTTTTTTTTTTGCTATTGTTATGTTTTCTAGTTGGTTATTGCTGGGGTAAGTTAGTGCTATTGATTTTTTAAGTTGTTATATTCAGGTAAATTTCTGAACTTTCTTATTTCTAATTGCTTCATTTGGTGATAATTCTGTGGTTTTATTAGGAGATGGTAACATCGAATGCAAATAGTGATCATTTTTCTCTTTTTCTTAATTATTTTTCTTTCCTTGTAGTATTGGTAGGACTTCTAGTACGTATCAGTCAGTTTTCATTTATTGGGTATGGTTCTATAATTTGGAGAGTATGCTATCTGTGTTTTTCCACTAACTGTAGTGTTTGCTATAAGATTTTGGTATATAAGGTTTACCAGTGAGAGGGAGTTCTCTTCTAGTCTTAGTTTGCTAAGATTTTTGAAAAAGATAAATAGGTCCTGAACTTTATTAAAATCTCTTTGCATCATTTAAATAATGATATAATTTTTTTTCCACTCTACTAATAAGATAAATGGCATTCATGAGTTTCATGGAGTGTAACTAATTTTGTGCTTCTGGGATTAACCTCATTTGAGCATGTCAATTTTTGGTTTTTGTTTTTTCAAATGAACTGTTGGATTCAATTAGCTGGTGGTATGACCTTGGGGAAGCCATATGACCCTTCTAAGCCTAAATTCCTTATCAGTAACTTGGAGATAATAATCAAAGAGTTGTCTTTGAATTACATATGTTCAAGGCTTAGGCAAGTTCCTGACGTAATAAAACCTATGTAAATGCTTATAATATAAATTGTTTTTGTGATCAGTTAAATGAACTTCTAATTTTCTTTTCTTCTGTACTCTCTGATTTTGATAGCAAAATGATACTAACCCCCCAAATGGGTTGGGCACCTTTGGACTTTTTCTTTTTTTTTAAATTAATTTTTATAGGAGTATAGTTGCTTTACAATGTTGTGTTAGTTTCTGCTGTATAGCAAAGTGAATCAGCTATATATATACATATATCCCCTATTTTTTGGATTATCTTCCCATTTAGGTCACTACAGAGCATTGAGTAGAGTTCCCTGTGCTATACAATAGGTTCTCATTAATTATCTGCTTTATACATAGTAGTGTATATATGTTAATCCCGATCTCCCAATTCATCCCACCCCCCTTTTCCCCCCTTGGTGTCCAAAGCGAGCACATTTAAATAGAGTGCTTACTTACCATCCTGGTTTGAGAGGGTTTTTTAGCCCCTCTTTTTCAAAAAGACAATAATAACTATTGAATATGATGGTAGCTGTGGGTTTGTCATATATGGCCTTTATTATGTTGAGGTGTGTTTCCTCTGTGCCTACTTTCTGAAGACTTTTTACCATAAATGGATGTTGAATTTTATCAAAAGTTTTTTCTGCATCTATTGAGATGATAATTATGGCTTTTATTCTTCAGTTTGTTAATGTGGTATATTACACTGATTGATTTGCATGTATTGAAAAATCCTTGCATCCCTGGGATAAATCCTACTTGATCATGGTGTATGATCCTTTTAATGTATTGTTGGAGTCAGTTTGTTAGCATTTTGTTGAGGATTTTTGCATCTATGTTCATCAGTGATATTGGCCTGTAATTTTCTTTTTTTGTGTGATATGTTTGTATGGTTTTGGTATCAGGGTGATGGTGCCCTCATAGAATGAGTTTGGAAGTGTCCCTTCCTCTGCAATTTTTTGTAATAGTTTCAGAGGGATAGGTATTAACCCTTCACCAAATGTTTGGTAGAATTCACCTGTGAAGTCATCTGATCCTGGCCTTTTGCTGGTTGAGGGTTTTGAAATTACTGATTCAATTTCAGTCCTGGTAATTGGTACGTTCATATTTTCTGTTTCTTCCTGGTTCAGTCTTGGGAGATTGTACCTTTCTAAGAATTTGTCCATTTCTTCTAGGTTATCCGTTTTATTGGCATATAGTCACTCATAATAGTCTCTTATGTTCCTTGTATTTTTCTGTGGTGTCAGTTGTAACTTCTTTTTCATTTCTGATTTTATTGATTTGGGCCCTCTCCCTTTTTTCTTGATGAGTCTAGCTAAAGATTTATCAATTTTATCTTTTCAAAGAACCAGGCTTTAATTTCATTGATCTTTCCTATTTTCTTAGTCTCTATTTCATTTATTTCTGCTCTGATCTTTATGATTTCTTTCCTTCTACTAACTTTGGGTTTTGTAATGTGTATGGAGAGGGGTCAAAGACTAGGCCCTGATCCATGATCATCTTGGTGAGTTTAAGGAGAGGGGAGGATGTGATCTCCAGGTATGAAAAACTACTGCTGGTATCACTCCCCCACTTGCTGTCACTTCACCAAGCAGCTCAGAGTTTCACCTTTAAATTAATAGAGACATTATGCTAAATGAGATAAGTAAAATGGTGGTTACCAGGAGATGGGGATGGGGGGATAGGACAGATGTTTAAACGATATAAACAACCCTTAAACAGGGTGCAGACCTATGAGTAGTAAATCTAGAGATCTAATGCATAGTACAGTGAATATAACCAACAGTGTTGGATTATAATCATCAAACTTACTAAGAGACTAGATCTTAATTATTCCAGCCACTAAAAGGAAATTCTAATTATGTCATGTTATAGAAGTGTCATGTTATAGTGTAGCTAATTATTGCTACAATGGCAATCACATTACAATATATAAATGTGTCAAATTATTGTGCTGTACACCTTAAATTTACACAATGTTGTATGTCAAATATATTTCAATAAAAATATTAGATCTAAAAAATAAAATAAATACAATAAAAATTATTTAAAAACAACAAAGAGAAGAACTAGCTTTGGAAAAACATGGTATCTTTTTAGGTTGGAAGCTAGCAGTTTAGGAGCTTGAGGGAAGAGGGGTTGGAGGAGTAGATTTTCCAATTCGTCCAGGTAGCTCACATATTTTCATCTACTCTTCACGCAGCAGAGATTTTGCAATGCTTTCACCAAGGTGACTGGAACTCATTTTGCTGATTTCTATAGTGGAAGGCCAGGCTTTAATCATCCCAGGCTAATGTGGAGAGATGCGAGAACTGGCCTGGAAGGGTTTCTTCTCTTACGACTGGTTTGGGCTCTCATTGGCCCCAGGCTGCAGTTTTCTACCTCTCACACCCACCCAGTAAGAAAAAGCATTTTGTCCCCAGGGTTTCATGAGCCTATGTATTTTGTGTGTGCATTAGTTCCTGTAACCTATACTTCTATATTGCTCTCAGACTGTGTAGAGGAACCCAATAGCCCATGCTCTTTGCCATCTGTTCTGGACTAGGACACCATGATTGTACTTTCACTTGATTTAGTAGTCCTGACATGCCCAGGGAGCATTTAGACTCAGAGAAGAACTTTTCATCTTTGGCACATTCTCAATGCTGTGACAAAGGACACAGTCTCAAGTGATTGCTCTGCTGGACTTTGACTGGGGGCCTTGTTATTAACTAACTTCAAATGTAATTTTCAAAAAAGGATATTTTTCACATTGGTATTTGAGAAATTGTGCTACAGGAAGCAGCACATACTTGTCTTTTCACTTGACAGAGAACACAAAGTACTTTGGATTGTTCATGGCTCCCTCAATGCATTTCAGCAAAAGAAAAGCCGACATTTTAAATTTATTGCCAATCCTAGAGAAGAGCTTACTAAATTCTTCACTCAGATGAAATGTAGCCACGAAGCTACCATTAATTATATTAGTTATTTAAGTAGACTCTAATCAGTCACTAAATTAAATTAAAACATCCTTCTGAATTTCTTTCATTCTGTTACATTTGGTTTAGACCTGATGGGTATATGTAAAATATTGGTCATCATAGCCACTAGCAATTATCAAATGAAAACAATACATTATTTCACAGAGAGTCTTAGACCTTGTGTTGGGGTATGTATGGAAGTGTAAAGCAAGTAGTATAATGTGGTTGCATTTCACATTGGCCTAATCTCTCTCAAGTATAGATATTAGAGTTTTATCTCTCATATAATCACCATTACTTTTGACATCAAGGACTCCATTTCCTATTTTGGGTGCTTTATGGTTCTGTTCATCACTGCACAGGGGAATCTGTCCATCTGAGGCAGTTGAGATTAAGTTTAACAAAGTCTCAGCTACAAATGGACATCACTTCTGCCTTCAGTTGTTAAATGTGAAATTCAATCATTAAATGACTTATTTGCACCAGTGAATACCCTCAGCAGATGACAAGAAGACCTGGAACCTCAACAAAGATGACATTAAAATATTCTCTTAAACTTACTAACTTAATAGCACAACACATGTTTATTGAGTATCTTCTAGGTGTCAGGCATTTTTCTACACTCAAGGAAGATACTGAAGGGAACAAGTTAAGTTCTTCCCCCATTATTAACAAGGAGACAAAAATTAACAAAGTATGAAGCAAAAGTAAGTTCTATAAGCATACTAACAGTGTGAAATGTCACTGACTGGGGACCTACTTCTGCTTGGGTGGTAAAGGAAAGGCTTATGCAAAATGACATCTGAGCCAACGCCAGAGTGATATGCAAAGATTTGGAGACAGAGCTTCCCAGGCAGAAAGTGGAGCAAATACAGAGGCTCGAAGGCTTGCATTTTCATGAAGAGAACTAGGGTCAGTGTGGATTGAACTGGGTGATGGAGGGAGAGAGCAGTATGGAATACGATTGAAGAGGTGGATAGAAGCCAGTTCATTCAGGGATTTTGAGCCCTGACCAAGAGCTTGGATATTATTCTAAGGGTAATGGCCAGCACTTCCCATCCAATAGCAGTCCTGCCATCTATGCCTTTAAAATGTATTCAGAATGTGACCACTGCTCACCATTACACCAACACTGTCACTTATTTTAATCAGGAAAATGGCAGGATCAAATTCAAGTAAAAAAACAAACAGAACTCTGTTGTGTACAGAATGGATTGTGGAGAGGAAATTATTTTATGGTCCAGATGGGAGATAATACTGGCTTGGACTAAGGTGGCAGCAATGAAGATGGTAAAAAAATCGACACATTTGGGGTAAATTTTGAAGGGGTAGTTTGACAGAGCTGCTGTTGGATTGGATATGGAACATGAGTGAAAGAAAGGAATAAACGATAGGTTCTAGGTTTTGGAATAAGCAGTTAGGTGAATGGTGGAACAATTTACTGAGGTGGGAAGATTGGAGGAAGAACACATTTGAGGTGGAGAAAGCCAGAGTTTTGGTTTTTTTTTTTTTATTTTTATTGGGGTATAGTTGATTTACAATGTTGTGTTAGTTTTGAAGGTACAGCAAAGTGAATCAGTTATACATATACATATATCCACTCTTTTTCAGATTTTTTTCCCATGTAAGTCATTACAGAGTATTGAGTAGAATTCCTTGTGCTATACAGTAGGTCCTTATTAGTTATCTAGTTTATATATAGTAGTGTGTATATGTCAGTTCCAATCTTCCAGTTTATCCCCCCCGCCCCCCTGTAACTGTAAGTTTATTTTCTACATCTGTAACAGAGTTTTGTTCTGAGATACAATTTAAACATTCTGATGGTGTTGTCAGGAAAGCAGTTGGATATACAAGTCTGGACTCCACTGAGTTGAGAGCATATATGTGGTTTTTTTTGTTTGGTTTTTTTTTGTTTTTTTTTTTTAGGTATGTGGGCCTCTCACTGCTGTGGCCTCTCCCGCCAATTCATAGGAAAGGATGATGTATTAGATAAGGGATGAGAAGTTCATGAATGACATTCTTTTGAACAAGCAAGTAGATGGATGTGTAGCTTATGGAACTGCAGTGACGAGGAGGAGAATATTTGGGGTGTGTATATAAATATCAGGAGTTCATTTGAGGCATGATAAATCTAGGTGCTTGGAAGACTTCAAGGGAAGTCAAGGGGAGAGATTTTGGCTGGAGATATGAAGAGCAATGGGGTTGCATGTGATCACTGATGGGGAGAATGCAAATGAGAACCAAAGAGGCTGGGTTCTGAGCAGAGAGGAAATCTAATACTTAACAAAGAATAGGGGACCATGTTACAGAAGGGGGAAAACACCTCAGCATGTTTTGAGAAGTGGATAGTAAACTATATTGAATAGTTCTAGTTATACGAGGTTAATAGTTCTAGTTATATGAGGTTTGAAAAGTGTCCACTGGTGGTGTCAAAACTGAAGGTACTTGTAGGGGCTGAAGCCATAATCGAGTGGGTTGCAATGAGAATGGAAGTTGAGAGTTGGACCACACGTGCAGATAACTTTCATGATTTTTTTCAAGCACGGAGGGAAAAGTGGTTAACTAGAAGATGTGAAATCAGGTGGGCCTTTGTAAAAGAAGGCACAATAGTAAACATGATTAAATGCTGCTGGAAAATCCATTAAAGAAAGAGAGAGGTGGAAGGTAAAGGAGAGAAAGGTATCGATACTGACAGGTTCACCAAAGTCCTCTGGTATGCAGGCCACTATTGGCCTTTACCAGGGAGAACGTTAGTTTCTTCATTGTAACAGAGAGAATGAGAATATTATTGATGATGATGATGATGATGATGATGAAGGATGGTGGCTGACATTCATCGAGGGCTTATTGTGTGCCAGACTTCTCACATGGATTATTTTATGAATTCTTCCAGCAAACATGTGAAGTAAATCCTGTTAGTATTCCCACTTGAGAGATAAGAAAACACGGGCTTCCCTGGTGGCGCAGTGGTTGAGAATCCGCCTGCCGATGCAGGAGACATGGGTTCGTGCCCTGGTCCGGGAAGATCCCACATGCTGCGGAGCAACTAAGCCCGTGAGCCATGGCCGCTAGGCCTGTGCGTCCGGAGCCTGTGCTCCGCAACGGGAGAGACCACAACAGTGAGAGGCCCGCATACCGCCAAAAAAAAAAAAAAAAGAAAACAGGATTAGACAGGTTGAGTAATATGTTCAAGTGGTAGAACTTAGAATGTAAGAGAACTCACTCTAGAACTCATGTTAAAACACTTACTCCAGAGCCTAAGCCCCTGACAGAAGCTGAAAAAGGAATCAAACCAATTAACCTACCAAAGCATTATTTAAATCAGTGAGCTCTTGGCTATTACCATAAAGTTTCAGACCCAGCTTGACTTGAATGAAGATTACCTCTCATAATAAAATACTCCATGGTTCCCTACACTTGACCCTATCCCGAAGTGGTGTTTTTGTCTCGTCTTTTATTTTTATTTATTTATTAAATATATTTATATATTTTAAAGGAAATCTCATAGACTAATAGGGGTGCTGGTCTTGGCTCAGACAGGAAAGACTGACCTTGGAGTGGAAAGATCTACCAAGTTCTTGAACTGGCTTCTTTCCTCAAGCATCCTTTTTTGGACCAAGAGCAAATGTGTTTCTTGCTCTGGCTCTAGGCTGTGCTTGCCAGACCAGCTGTGAACACTCATTACAGCCATACAGAGACTGTTCACAGCATCCCTGTGATTGGTTGGTATAGAAGAAAATGCCATTGGCTTGCTTGACCCTGCTCTTTTTGTTTTGATGATTCTGTCCTAACAAGCCCATGACACTGATATTTGAACATGGTACCAGTCAGGGCCTAATTTATCTTGACTTTTGGTTTTCTTCTTTTTTATTATTGAAGTATAATTGATTTACAATACTGTGTTAGTTTCAGGTGTACAGCAAAGTTATTCACTTATATATATACATATATATTCAGATTATTTTCCATTGTAGGTTATTATGAGATATTGAATATTGTTCCCTGTGTTATTAAATCCTCATTGCTTATCTGGTGTTCTTCTTAAGATTTGAATGAATAACCTGTGTGTGTGTGTGTGTGTGTGTGTGTGTGTGTGTGTGTGTGTAAATATATATTGTTGTGATCATAGTTTAAGGGTGCCTTCCTGACGTCCAAGACCTGTTATCACAAACTGTAACCCTTGCCCATTTTTTGAAGATGGGTGAAAAGAGATAAAGGGTGAAAAAAAGTAGTGCAAAGTTTTATCTGGACAAGTAAATTTATAGTGTTTCCTTCTTATGTTATAATGTTCTGGATAATTTGGTTCCTTTTTTAGTTTTCAGAGTGATGACGCACAGATAAATTAGCATTTCTACCTCAGCTGCCTCTTTCAGCAAAAATAAAGGTTCTCAGGTCAAGGTAAATAAAGAGGTAGGCTGGGACCCAGAGAGAGTGGAGAGATGGGAGCGAACTGTGCAATTTATCTGGACGTGCTTGGCACTTCCCTTTTCATGTTAACGGCAACAAAAAAGAAAGACTAAGAAAAAGAAAAAAACATTGCTTCAACATGAACGTGAAAAAAACAACAATTGTGTGGCTCAAATGTTAGGTACACAGAAGTACTTTTCACTAATACCTTTTCTGACCTAATCTCCTGAAGTATCTGAACTTTTGAGATATCCCAGACTCTGTTCATGTGTAAATGCAGCTGTGGGCTTCCAGAGGTGAGACCTTTCCTTTGTTTTGAGCTCCCTTCGAGAAACTCCAATTACTAGATCAGAAGAGAGAACAAGCAAAGTGAGAGAAGTATTTGGAGGTTATGGGGTAGGTGGAATTGGGAGTTTCTTAAGTCTTGTTAGCTAAAAGGCTTCTATGTATAAATGCATATTTATATGTATACGTATATATGTGTATATGTCTAGATACACACACCCCTGAGACTCTTCGGTTCCATTTACAGATCTGTTTTTTAATAGTGAAGGAGATTGATCTGATCAGAGGGCTTTGCTTTCAGAAGCTGTCACAGGGCCCAGGTGACAGAGCTGCTTGTCCCCCACATGGCAGTTTCTGAGTACTGCACCCCAGCCATTCAGAGCATGACGGCTCCGAGTCCCAGGAGAAAGCTTTTCTCGTTTGATTTTAAAACCTGATGACACACAAAAGGAGATGCACGATGTTTATAAAGCTGAATGTTTGGAAAACTCAGCGCTGCCACATCAAATGTTTGGAGACACCCAAGGAGGCAAAGAGTGAAGCATTGTGACAGATCCAATGTCGATCTTCCTTTCATTGGGAACCAGAGCTTCGTACCAAGCTGAGCATTTTGCTATCCATGAAATAATCAATCACTGGGAGCAGAGCCAATTCGATCATGTGGCTCTCTAATGCCCAGCTGAGTGATGGACGGTAATATGTTTTGGAACAACTTAACGAAACCCACAGGACTGTTGACTAGCAGGGCATCCCGACATTATTAGCTTCCTTCTGATATGTCAGCGTTGCCAGTGAATTTTAGTTTTCCCCAAGGTTCTTTCTGATCTTGAAGGCAACAATGGATGTGCTTCTGGACTCTCAGATTTGCACTGAATTCAACTGATATTTCTTTTTAAGACTTGAAAGGATCATAAGTTACAACAGGCTTTTTGGTCTCAGAGCAGTCATGACCCTCAGCTGTGGCAAATGTGGTCAGTAAATATGCGCTTTGATGGACTAGACTTTTGTAACCAGCCCCCCTCCCCTCCCCCCTTTGTTGGAAGGAATAAAAGGAAGCTTTATAGACATAAGGAGATAAAGAATATGCTTTATACAATCAAAATATGATTTATAAACAAGAAAAACGTTCCAATAATTTGGGCTCAAGTTGGGACTTCCAGTTTAAAAAGTCTTAAATTTCATAGCGCTTTGATAGTGTTTCTGTAAAATTTCACATGATCCTCAGCATACAGTACTATTCCATTTGACCTCTGTTTGCTCAGTGAAAACATTTGATTGAAGTCCTGGAATTCTTGTCTCAACAGGTTTATTAACCTCAGTGTTCCAGGTCCTAACTCTTAACAGTTCCTATAATCAGTTGTTGCCACTACGAATTTAGCAACATTCAAACTTTTATCACGTTAAGAAAATGATAGCGTAGTCAGAAAAGTATGTTAATGTTGGTTCTAAATAAGTCATTTAAATTCTCAGTGAAGTAGTGGAAGGAACACTGGCTAAGTTTGATGACATTAAGTGTTAAAATGTGGATTTTCCTGCAACAAGCTAGAGGACCTCGGATAAATTTTTTTAAACCTCTTTGATTCTCAATTTCAACATCTGTGCATTGGGGATAAAAATATTAACCTTCTAGTGCATCATTTATTCACTCCAGAAATTTGCTGAGCAGCTACTCTGTGCTAGGCACTATTCTAAATGTTGGGATACAATGTTGAATAAGATACCCAAAGTCCCTGTCCTCATGAAGCTTGCCTTCTAGCTGGGGAAGACAAACAGTATGTAATTAAATAGCTCAGATAGTCTTAAGTGTTATGTAGGGTACACATCAGGATAATGTGGTAAGAATGCCTTGGTTGATGGGGCAGCCTAGCATCACACCAGGTGATCGGGGAAGGTGCCTCTGAGGACGTGAGATTGAGGATCACCTGAATGACAAAATGGCACTAGCCTTGTGAGGGGTCAGGGCAAGTGCATTCTATGGACAGGGAGTAGAAGTACAAAGGACTTAAAGTAGGTCAGAATGTGGAGTGTTTTAAGTACAGACAGAAGATGGGTTTAGAGGAAAGCAGGGGCTGGATCACGACGTAATGCATTTCAACCATAATAAGGATTTGGATAATCTCTAAGGGCATTGTAAGTCATTAGAAACTTTTAAGAAATGTAATGACATGGTTTGATTTGTATTTCAAAAAGTTGACTGCTGTGTAGAAAATGGACTATGAGGGAATTCCCTGGTGGTCCAGTGGTTAGTACTTGGTGCTTTCACTGCCGAGGTCCCGGGTTCAACCCTTGGTTGGGGAACTAAGATCCCACAAGCGGGGCAGCCAAAAAAAAAAAAAAAGGACTATGGGATAGACGTTAAGAATGGTAACAGGAAGAACAGTTAGGAAGCTATTCTAGGTATGAGTTGATGGTGGCCAGGACTAGTGAAGTAACAATGGAAGTGGAAATGATGGATTGGGGATGTAGAGGAAGAAATGTCAAAACTTGCTGATGGATTGAATCAGCAATCAGCAATCAATCCATTGAGGGGTTTAAGAGAGAAATCTGGGATAAATCTTAGGTTTTTGGTTTGATGGGAAGAACCAATCAAATGGTGTAAGACTTGGGAAGAAACTGGTTTGGGCAAAGAAACTGAGAGTTCCATTTTGCATATGTTAAGTTTAAGTTGTATTTTAGGCTCCAAGTAGGGATATCAAAGAGGTATCTAAGAATAAGGAGTACAATATGTAAACTAGAGCTCAGGGCAAAGCTCTGGGCTGGAGATATAAATTTGGGAATCATTAGCTTTGTTGATATTTAAAGCCATAGGCCTGGAAGAGATGGCTCAGGGAGAAAGAATGAACAGAGATTAGGAGACCTGGGACACTCCAACATTTAGATGTCATATTCAAAAGAAAGAATCAGCTGAAGAGTTTGAAAAGGAGTGGCTTGCAGATGGAGAAACACAAGACAATGTTATATGTCTAGGAAGGGGTTATTTGTATCTATTGCTGCTGAGAGGTAAATGAGGATAGAGATGTGGCCTTTAGGTTTGTTCACAGAGACTCAAAACAAGTGCACTAGCATTGGAGTGATAGGGACAAAAGCCAGACTGGAGTGGATTGTTATGAGAATTAGAATCAACCCAAAGCAAGTGTCTGGTACACAGTGTGTGCTTAACATATGGTAGGTATTACTGAGAAATTATAATTTGGTGGCAGATTTTGTGGGTTGCCTATAGCAGCCATTCTCCTTGCCTCCTTCTCCCATCCCCTACTTCATTTTTCTGGCAGACACCCCCCACCTCAATTTGTTCAAGTTTTCCACTCTCCTGTATGCCTAGGGATGAACCATTATTAGTCTGGGTCACTCTTGGTGGTCTCTTTCCTCTTGTCAGTGACCAGTTTCGGCACAGGAATGCAACTCAATCCCAGCCAGTGGGATCTGAGAGAAGTCTGGTGAGGGCTTCTGGAAAAGGTGTTCTTTGCTAATAAAAGGATATTCATGGGAAGAAATGCCCCTCTTCTTCACTGAATTACGTCTGTTGGGGATATCTGGAATCGTTGCAGCCATCTGCATAGCAACTGAGAGAGACAGGCTGTGGATGGCAGTGTGGAGATAGGGAAGGCCATCTTTGTAGACCTAGTGCTCAGTCTTGTGGGGGTAGTAAGACACTCTTTAAGTCAGTGCTTCTCAGGATATGAATCCCACAAAGCTCTGTACAATGCTGATTTTTCTTATAAATTACCTAGTGCCAGACGGTCTAAGCTTTACTTAATATTTTACAGATGAGTAAATTGAGATCAAATGAAGTGAAGTGATTGGCCTGGGGGATTCTAGGTTCCCTACCTACCGTGTGAATGCCGTATCTCTGTAGGTCACAGTAAGTAAATAGGGCATCTGTAAATAAAGATGTATTTATTTGGTATCTGTTTTTAAAATGATGGGTTGTTTTAAAATTTATTTTCTAATAGTGGCAACTGGTTTGAGACAGAGTTTCTCTTTTTGTCAACTAATGAGCCTGGAAATGCTAAGGAAATATGTATCAACAATCCTTGGTCCATGTATACATTGGGTGACAATGTTCTTGACTAGAGGTACCAGAATCCAAGTTTCCAAAGAGTAACTTGGTACAAATTAACAGCCGAGTTGTTTACATTGCTAATTTTAAAACACATATAAAATTTCAAAAAACTGTTATTAATTTAGGGCTTAATATATGATCTATCTTATATTCAGTTCTCTAAGTACATTGTTTCACCAAATCTTCACTGAATCTTGAGCTCCAAGGAAACATGATTTTCTGCATTTTTATGATTGAGGAAAGTAAACCATGGAGAGTTTTAACATATGTTGTTCCAAACTACTGGATTTTAATCCAGGTTTGTCTCATTGCAAAGGCCATGCTCTTAATCCAATGAATACATTAAATTTTAACTAAAATTGTGGCATAAATGTGTTGGCTACCTAGTACACCGAGGTAGCATGTTGTCTCTAAAAGGGTTTGTGCATAGAAAAAGCCTGGGAGGAAGTAGATCAGATCAGCAATAGTTTTTTTTTGCTGTTGGGAATTACAGTTAATTTTTATTCTCTTTGATAGATCACTGTTGTTAAAAGAAAAACTTGTATGTGCTGTTTTTAAAAAGTCAGGATTTTTAGTTTACAGATCTGGTCACCAGATGCTGGACAGAGATGGATTTGCCAAGGTAACATAGGACCACTTTACTACAAACCACCGGACCAATTGGGCAGTTGTCCCTTTCTTTTTGTCTTTCATTCTAACTTTCACTGTAGTCCTAAGGGAATAGACATCAGTCCTCTTTTTGTTCACCAAACTCTTTCAGACTTCTTTCTATAAACCACAGATGTCTTCTTTCCATCTTGCTGGGCAAAACTGAATAATCGGAGTTTTTATGTTCTAAAGACAAACAGAAACCAATTGCCCAAGTATTTATTTTGTGTTGGATTGATTGGTACTTTAGATAAGTGAAAGTAGTATTTTCTTTTCACATCATCTGTAGATAAAAGAGGCTTACTTATTGAGTCGCTGGGGTTCCTTTCCTATTAACTCTAGCTAAAGCCACGTACTCAACCGCAGGACAGTGGGTGATTAGTTAGTAAATAACCCCGATCACCTCTGAGATTCCTCCTTCATCAATATATGTAGAGCAAACAGAACCTTGATAAGACCCAGGTTGATTGCAAAATGAGTTTCCTGTATATGTTGCCAACAACTTTTTTTTTCCTGACAGCTTAGTTATATTTTGCAGGTTTATATCCTTTTTAGAATTTGCATTCTGCTACCTTCATATAAAACTTTGAGCGATATTTACAGAATGCTGCTAGTAATATTGTAAAATACAGGTGGCCAGGTTAGAATTGAAGTAACTCTGCCAAAGATTGCAGAGAAAATTTTATAACTTAATAAGTATTTCAGCCAGGAAATGACAACCGTTCTTGTGATAAGAACCGAAATACTGTCAAATTCAAGTGATGGTGTTATAAGAAGACATTAAAATTTCATGATATGTCCTGAAATTTGAGTTATAAAGTGGATATTTAATGAATGATACTGTCCTTCACTGCCATCTGTCCTTCAGATTTACTCTGTTGTGTTAAATTCTTAAGAGCATAAATTTTTTTACAGTTAAATTCAAGCTCCAGTAACACATCGCCTATTTTCCTTCATCAAGTACATTGCCAGTTTTGGTCATTGCACTGCTTTCTTCCCCCATCTTTCAGTTTGTAGTACAGACCACAGTGGCTTTCTGAATCACATGAGGAAGAGCACTATCCTTCCTCTTCCTCTCCCAGATTTTAGGCCTAAATCATTTTCAAGGTGAAATGGTTAACATAACTCGAAAAGTTAGCTCTGTCTAAAGTGCCTGATTGGCCTGCCTCACTCAAAGGTGATGACCTCGTTCTTCGTCCCCTCAGGGAAGAAGGGAAATGCCTGCACATTATCCTACAGAGACAGTAGTATGATGCTGTGTGTAGGGGAATGTCTCAGAGTTTAGCTCAAATACTTATGTAAGTTCACTTTATAACTTGAAGGTAGAGAAATGAACTCTTGAGTATATGTACTAGTTTTACAGTGTCAGAAGTATTGCTGAACCTGTAGAAGACAAAAGGAATAGGCATATATCTATGTTATACCAACAACAAAATCTTCAGTACTTAAAATTGTTGGTACATTTTCTTTCAAAAGTATTTTATTCATATAAACACACAAATATATCTATGTATGTAATTGAGGAATTTACTCTCTATAAAATTTTGTTTTCTTTTCCCTGCATGTAACGCTACTTTATAAACATTTTCTTATTTTATCAATAGATATTCGGAAATATTTTTAAATAGCCAATGTATTTATTTATAAATTTTATGGCATTTAGGTGTTCACAATTTTTTTTCTGTTATAAATAGTACTGCAATCTATACCTTGGTTCATAATCTGGCATTTGAATAGCACCAACTGTGTACCAGGTACCTTTCTAACCACTTTATATGTACTAAGGATATGAATCCTTCCAACAGGACTTAGAGATGGGTACTATTATGACGTTCATTTTATAGTTGAGGAAACTGAGACATAGGGAAGCTAGTTTCCAAGACCACACACTGGCAACTGGTAGGGATCAAATCCAGTCCAAGCAGTCTGACACCAAGATCTCCATAATCACCATGAGATTTTCATTTCATTTCTTAATATTTTCTTAAGGGTAGACTTCTAGAAGTATAATGAATGGACTAAAGGGTATGAACTTATTCAGGCTCTTAATTAGTTTATACAAAGGATGCATCAATCTGTATTTTCACATTGCTTTATGGGGAAGCTTGTTTTACTATGTTTTTATTAACATTGAGAAATATGAGCAAAAATCTTTGGTCAATCGATAGGTGAAAATTAATATTTCATGTTGCTTTATTTGCATGTCTTTGTGCATAGTAGCATGGGCTCCAGTTTATCTGTGCTTGAATCCCAGAGGTATCTCTTTGTAGGATGGTTGTGAGAATTAAAAGAATCAATACATGCAAGGCTCCAAGAACAGACCTTGTATACAGAAAGCAATAAATAGATGCTGGTTATATTAGTATTTATTTGGTAGTGATGGGGTTCAGAACATACTGCCCCAAAATATGGCATACTTAATATTTTAACCTGAAAGAATATAAGAAAACTGCAGGTCCTGGAAGGACTCTCTGACCTTCCCCTTCTCCCCTGAGCAGGTCATAAAACCCTCTTGTGAGTGGTGCCCTCCCTATACTGGAGGAAATGAATACCCATATCTCCAAAGATGAGGGACACCAATAGGAATGTGAACACACAGCCTTGCTAACTTTCCCCCAGTTTATTACCTTAGCTCATAACCCTTTTTCCTATCATATCTTTCCATGACTTCCTTCATCAGACCTTGTATTAAAACGCTCAGATTTAACCATTTCTTTGGGTTTTCATTTCCTTATGAAGGTTTCCGTGTCAGGTAAAATTTATATTAAATAAACTTTTATGCTTTTCTCCTATTAATCTGTCTTTGTCCGGCCAATTATAGAGCCCCAGCTGGAGAACCTAGGAGACTAGTAGGAAAAGGAATCTTTCCTTTCCTACCGCAGTAAAGGTGAATGTTGTTTCTTGTGTTTCTTGGCCACTTGTGTTTTTCTTCTGCAAATATCCTATTCATGTACTTATTTTCAGAAAGTTCATAGAAAAAAGATTCCCTACAATATTCTTTTAAGATAGTATTGCAGTATTTTGTCTTTATTAAGGAAGGAAAATAGACAGAGTATTGATTGAATCAGACTTAACATTTGAATGAAACTCTTAAAATCTATAGAGTGCATTTAAGAAAAACAATACTGGGAGAGAACACCTTCTTTGGCTTCAGCAATCGATGTGTAGACCAGAGCATGTATTGCTTTTGTAATTTATCAGTAAAAAGAAAGATAATGGAAAAAGCCAAGTTTCGGTGTAATAAACACAACAAACACATTTCATTACAGGGCTCAGAGGACTATGCAATAATTTATATCTTTGAATTACAGAATACATTTTGAGTTTGACATTTTGTGATGAGAACACTGAAATGTTGCAGCTAGTTTGGGGAGAAATGGGCTTAGTGTATAATTAATGGAGACAAGCCATTACAGAGAACAAAAAACTAAAATTAAATCAAATAAGCATACATGTCAACTGCTGGGGGGAGGTGTAATAAAGTGTGAATCATTGTATTTTGGATTAAAATAGCATGCTTTGATAATTGTAGTGTGGGACTTTATATCCATTCTCCTGTGGTGCTAAGCGTCCTCACTAAGTTAAGTAACATTAGCTGTGACATTAAAGCAATCAACAGAATTAGCATGAATCTAGAGCCAGAACATTTAAAGCAGAAAAAAAAAAAAAAAAAAGCACAGATCTGTAGGTCTGCAGAATGCTCATGAAAGCTAGCAGGCTCACCAAATTCTTGTTCTAGCTGGCACAAGTCCACTGGACTCACAGTGAGCAGGAAAGCCAAGGAATGGGAAAGGGTGCACTAACCCAGATTATTAATGACATTAACAGCAACAGTCAGTGTTGAAGTGTATACTCCGTGCATGCCCAGTGCAGGACCCTTCGCATACAGCTCTTCATTTCATCACCACAACCCATTAGGGAGGGATTATGATTCTCACAAAAGCCTGTAGCTGTTAAGAGGCATCGCTGATATTCAAAGCCAGGTCTCTTTCCAAAGCCTATGTTCTTATTCACCTGGGGATGCTGCCACAGTATCTCTTCCCTAATCTCATTAGTTTTTGCTGTTGTCTACTTCTGTCCCAATTTTTCGTTCATTCATGCATTATATATCAAATAGCAATGAGATTCTTAATATGCGCCCTGCCCTGTGCTAGATACTTTCGATACAGCAAGGAAATCAATGCTTGTTTCTTCCATTCATGGAACTTACAGTTGATCAGAGGAAACTGAGAATTACTAATCATCATCATCAAACAGCATTTATTAAGTACCTAGAAAGTGCAGTCTCTGTCATTTTTGCAGCAGTAGTTTACTTTGGTGTTATCACCTCCACTTTACATATAAGGAAAGGGGCTCAGATACATTTGGCAGTTGGTTCAGATTTCAGCCAGCTGTGAGTTGTCTGGTCTGGGATGCCAGCCTTGGCCTGCAGGATGTTCTGTTGCTTCCTCACGACATCACCCTGCCTCATTACTATGCCTCTTGATTCTTCAACGAATTTCTCATCAGGAACATAAGTCCCTGTGCCACCATATTTTGCATTTTTTTCTGCTACCATCTTGTCACTTTCCCTCTAAGTCACTTCCCTTGTCAGAATCTCCCACAGATAGGATCATTTCTGTACAAAGTAATGTGTTCAAAGTAATGTGCTAATACTGTCTCTAATAGTCTCACCTCCCATGAGAAACATGCATGCACACGTACACACACTTTAGCCATAGGGGCATATATTAAGTGAACGAATATTCAACATGATAATTAAACATTTTCTGGAAAAGTCAGATTATAGTAGCTTTTTGCTTTTCAAGGCACACGTAGTGTAGATTCAAAGCAAGTTTCAGCAGCAACCGCATTAGCCGTATTGCCTGTAAATCAGTCTTCTTTTAGGATGCTTCATAATCTTTGGTAATGTGACACGACTTAAACATATCATCCCAAATCATTTCAATCACTCCTATAAATGTGTCATAACCATATCCTAGCTCTGGCAAAGTGATAAATCTCCCCTCTACTGTAAACTGTCTGCTCTGACTTGTGGGAGTATCTGTCTAAGGAATACATGGGCTCTAGGAAGCAGCTCTCTCTTTATATACTGGAAGTTCTTTGAAGAACCTTAAAAGATTTCAACATAGAGTATCTTAATTAAATAAGTAATACAGGTGCCTTCAGGGCCCCTGCCTTGGACTGTGATTGGCGGATACCCTGCCCAGGTGTCACTGCAGTTGCCCTGCTGCTTTTTGCTGTATGGCAAGTTTTCAGTCCCTCTGTTAGTCTAAGTTTACTTCTTTTTAGAGTTGGGATAATATCTGTAGTGGCCTTAAACCTGGCCCAAAATTCTATGACATACCTCCCATCAACAGGTTGGGTGTGTGTCCCTTCTCCTTGAAATGGGTGGGCTTGTGACTGCTTGACCAGTAGAGTACACTGAGGTGACGCCATTTGACTTCCAAGCCTAGGTCATAAAGGTCCTGCAGCTGCCATCTTGCTCAGGGAACACTTGCTCTTGGAACCTTATGCCTCCATGCCGTAGTCTTATTACCCAGAGTGCACCAAGCACTGCAGTGGACAGTCTCAGATGAGCCCAGCCTTCTAGCCATCTCCACTGAGGCACTAGACATGAAAGCAAGATCATCTTGGGTCCTCTAGATCAGTCCATCTGGCAGCCAGATAACACCAAGTGACTGTCATCGACATGATGTAGAAATTTCACCTCTCTAAGTCATGACTAAATTTCTTATGCACAAAATCATGAAACATAATAAAATTGTTGCTTAAACCCACTATGTTTGGGGTAGTTTGCTATGCAGCAATAGGTAAGTAAAACACTGTCTCATTCATTGTGAAGGATGTAGCAAGACTCTTAGCTTAGGGCCTGACCTCTGGTAAGCGCTCAGTGAATGCTATTTTTATTTCTTGAGCATCTGCTATGGTCACAAACACACATAAAGTGTTTTGAGGCAAAGGAAAGAAGTGTAAGATATACTTTTTTCTCTTACAATTTTGGGAGTGGCATTAAGGATGAATACACATGAAAAGATAATGTACATATTGTTAGAGTAGTAAATGCTATAATTGCTGTAAGTGTTTAAAGAAAGGACAGGTAAGTCACTGTAAAGATAGTGGTTCTTGAAATCTGAGGCCCCCATCTTCAGGAAGGGTAAGGGAATATTTGTTCCAGAGACTGTGCAAGATAATTGATCTGATTTTAATTCACATTGCATAGATTAAAAGACAAGAGAGGTGATGCATATGTTTTGGTCACCTCCTATTCACCCTGTTGGTGAGGGAGGGATTCCTGCACTAGGGTTATGGGGATAGGGTTGGCTGAATACAAGTCACTGGACAGTGGACAGATGAGACTGATAGCAGTTCAATAGTTGCATATATCCACAGTGAGGGGAGGAAGACATTGTATGTGGCTATGCAGGGTCACGCAGGTTTGTGCTCAGGAATAGAATGAACAACCAGGGGCTGTGGGGGGCAGGCTTTATAGAATCAGGAGGGTGGAGTGACCCCTGGTTTCCAGGAGAGGATGTGACTTGGCTCGAATATTTCTTAGGACTTGGAACTGAAAATCGATACTCCGGGACAAGTATCCTCTGCCTGGTCCCTTTGATGAAGAGCGTTGTCTGGGTAGGCAACCTTACTCACAGAAATAGACTGGAAAGGGAGACTTGCTCTTGGGCCATTAGAGACCCTCCTGGTTTTATCAGTTACATACATAAAAAAGCAGCACATGATATTGAGCATTCATTTTTGGCCTTAAACTACATTATCATCTGCTCAAGATGGCAAAGCCAATGAAAAGTGGAGCTTGGTTTTGAATCTGAGTGTGTCTGGCTCAAAGTCCTTCATGAGCTCAAAGTCTGTGCACTGGATACAAATGAAGGAGTGGACAAGTTTACGAATACCACTGAGTGTGTGCTGCCTCCTTCTATGTCATCCTCCTCTATTTCACTGAATTTATTCTAATCGCGAGGCACCCAATACCCTAAGAATGTTCATGAGTATTTTATTACAGTTATAAAAGATGTCACCATTGGCAGAAATGAGGTAAAGTGTATGCAGGGGTGTTTTTGCAACTTCCTGGGAGTCAATAATTATTTCAAAACAAAATAAAATTTTAAAATGCTCAGGGGCCTGAGGTTCCTGGCTTTGGAGATGGTCACTGTAGTCACTATAGGGCAGCAGAGTCATGGTCAAACTTGCCATCTACATGAGCACTTTTCACTGTTTCTCACCCCACCTCATGTCCTTAGTCTCTCCATATCAAGCCTAATTCTAGGTAATTATTAAAATCACTCTCTTGCACCCACTCCCAGTTCCTTGTTTCTCTTGTTTCAGCTTCCTTGTGTTCATTGGCTAAACTGCAGCCCTGGTTAAATCCAACTCTGCCTCCACTGTGTCTTTACCAGGAGACTTGGATCCTGCTGGAAAAGAGCACACAGCCAGGCTGACTGGTGTTTTTTTCTTACGTCTTGTATCTTCAGTGCCAAGAATAGTGCCTGACACATAGTAAGCATTTAATGTATATTTATTCAATGAGTGAGTGAATAAAGGGTCATCTCTTGAGGGCTTCAGGCATCTAGGCAGCCATAAAGATGGCTGCATTAAGGACAGTAGACACATTCTCCCCTTCTCTTCTTTATCTTTTATTCTGTTTACAGTGTCTCCCAAATTCATTCTGAGTAGAGCCAGCATTCAACAGGAAACTCTAAAGAGGGCTCTGATATTTATTAGTTACTGAATGAAGTCTTCTTATATGTCACTCCAAGAAGTGACATTCATTATAGACATTATCTGACTTGAGGATGCCTTCCACTTAGGTAGAGAATCCATTTGTGTAAGTGAAATGACAGAAAGCAATGAAGATGCCTCTGTCCAAATGTCTTGATTACTTTCTTAAAACTGAAATCCGAGAGACCTTCAAGGTGGTGGAGGAGTAAGACGTGAAGATCACCTTCCTCCCCACAAATACATCAGAAATACATCTACATGTGGAACAACTCCTACAGAACACCTTCTGAATGCTGGCAGAGGACCTCAGACCTCCCAAAAGGCAAGAAACTCCCCACGTACCTGGGTAGGGCAAAAGAAAAAAGAAAAAACAGAGACAAAAGAATAGGGACGGGACCTGCACCTCTGGGAGGGAGCTGTGAAGGAGGAAATGTTTCCACACACTAGAACCCCCTTCACTGGTAGAGATGAGGGATAGTGGCGGGCAAGCTTTGGAGCCATGGAGAGCACAGCAACAGGGGCACAGAGGGAAAAGCAGAGAGATTCCCACACAGAGGATGGGTGCTGACCAGCACTCACCAGCCTGAGAGGCTTGTCTGCTCACCCACCAGGGTGGGTGGGAGCTGGGAGCTGAGGCTCGGGCTTCGGAGGTCGGATCCCAGGGAGAGGACTGGGGTTGGCTGCGTGAACACAGCCTGAAGGGGGCTAGTGCACCACAGCTAGCCGGGAGGGAGTCTGGGTAAAGGTCTAAAACTGCCTAAGAGGCAAGAGACAATTGCTTTGGGGTGAGCGAGGAGAGGAGATTCAAAGCGCTGCCTAAATGAGCTCCAGAAACGGGCACAAGCAGCGGCTATCAGCATGGACACCGGAGACCAGCATGAGACCCTAAGGCTGCTGCTACAGCCACCAAGAAGCCTGTGTGCAAACACAGGTCACTATCCACACCTCCCTTCCCGGGAGCCTGTGCAGCCTGCCACTGCGAGGGTCCTGGGATCCAGGGACAGCTTCACCGGGAGAATGCATGGTGCGCCTCAGGCTGGTGCAGCATTACACTGACCTCTGCCGCCGCAGGCCCACCCTGCATCCATACCCCTCCCTCCCCCTGGCCTGAGTGAGCCAGAGCCCCCGAAGAAGCAGCTGCTCCTTTAACCCCATCCTGTCTGAGCAAAGAACAGATGCCCTCAGGCGACCTACACACAGAGGTGGGGCCAAATCCAAAGCTGAACCCTGGGAGCTCTGTGAACAAAGAAGAGAAAGGGAAATCTCTCCCAGCAGCCTCAGGAGCAGCAGATTAAATCTCCACAATCTACTTGATGTACACTGCATCTCTGGAATACCTGAATAGACAAAGAATCATCCCAAAATTCAGGCAGTGGACTTTGGGAGCAACTGTAGACTTGGGGTTTGCTTTCTGCATCTAATTTGTTTCTAGTTTTATGTTTATCTTAGTTTAGTATTTAGAGTTTATTATCATTGGTAGTTTTGTTTATTGATTTGGTTGCTCTCTTCCTTTTTAAAAAAAAATGTATTTTTTTTCCTTTTTCTCTTTTTGTGACTGTGTATGTGTATGCTTCTTTGTGTGATTTTGTCTGTGTAGCTTTGCTTTTACCATTTGTCCTAGCGTTCTGACTGTCCTTTTTTGTTTGTTTTGTTATAGTTTTTAGCACTTGTTATCATTGGTAAATTTGTTTTTTGGTTTGGTTGCTCTCTTCTTTTTTAAAAAATTACTTTAAAATTATTTTTATTTTTAATAATTAAAAAATTTTTTATTTTAGTAACTATTTTATTTTATTTATTTTTTTCTTTCTTTCTTTTTTTCTCCCTTTTCTTCTGAGATGTGTGGTTGACAGGCTCTTGGTGCTCAGCCAGGTGTCAGACCTGAGCCTCTGAGGTGGGAGAGCCGAGTTCAGGACATTGGTCCACCAGAAACCACCCGGCTCCACTTAATATCAAATGGCAAATGGGGATTTATGTATATATATATAGCTGATTCATTTTGTTTTAAAGCAGAAACTAACCATTGTAAAGCAATTATACTCCAATAAAGATGTTAAAAAAAAAAAAGGGCAAAAGTTCTCCCAGAGATCTCCATCTCAATGCTAAGACCCAGCTCCACTCAACAACCAGCAAGCTACAGTGCTGGACACCCTATGCCAAACAGCTAGCAAGACAGGAACACAACCCCACCCATTAGCAGAGATGCTGCCTAAAATCATAAAAAGGTCACAGACACCCCAAAACACACCACTGGATGTGGTCCTGCCCATCAGAAAGACAGGATCCAGTCTCATCCACCAGAACACAGGCACAAGTCCGCTCCACCAGGAAGCCTACACAACCCAATGAGCCAGCCTTAGCCACTGCGGGCAGACACCAAAAACAATGAGAACTACAAACCTGCAGCCTGTGAAAAGGAGACCCCAAACACAGTAAGATAAGCAAAATGAGAAGACAGAAAAACACATAGAAGATGAAGGAGCAAGGTGAAAACCCACCAGACCAAACAAATGAAGAGGAAATAGGCAGTCTACCTGAAAAAGAATTCAGAGTAATGATAGTAAAGATGATACAAAATCGTGGAAATAGAATGGAGAAAATACAAGAAACATTTAACAAGGACCTAGAAGAACTAAAGAGCAAACAAGCAATGATGAACAACACAATAAATGAAATTTAAAATTCTCTAGAAGGGATCAATAGCAGAATAATGCCAACAAAATGGACAACCTGGAGGAAATGGACAAATTCTTAGAAAAGCACATGCTTCCGTGACTGAACCAGGAAGAAATAGAAAATATGAACAGACCAATCACAAGCACTGAAATTGAAACTGTGATTAAAAATCTTCCAACAAACAAAAGCCCAGGACCAGATCTCTTCACAGGCAAATTTTATCAAACATTGAGAGAAGATCTAATGCCTATCCTTCTCAAACTCTTCCAAAATATAGCAGAGAGAGTAACACTCCCAGCTCATTCTGTGAGGCCACCATCACCCTGATACCAAAACCAGACAAAGATGTCACAAAGAAAGAAAACTATAGGCCAATATCACTGATGAACATAGATGCAAAAATCCTCAACAAAATACTACCAAACAGAATCCAACAGCACATTAAAAGGATCATACACCATGATGAAGTGGGGTTTATCCCAGGAATGCAAGGATTCTTCAATTATATGCAAATGTGATAAACCACAATCAGTGTGATACACCATATTAACAAATTGAAGGATAAAAACCATATGATCACCTCAATAGATGCAGTTAAAGGTTCTGACAAAATTCAACACCTATTTATGATAAAAAACCCTCCAGAAAGAAGGCATAGAGGGAACTTACCTCAACATAATAAAGGCCATATATGACAAACCCACAGCCAACATCGTTCTCAATGGTGAAAAACTGTAACCATTTCCTCCAAGATCAGGAACAAGAAAAGGTTGTCCACTCTCACCACTATTATTCAACGTAGTTTTGGAAGTTTTAGCCACAGAAATCAGAGAAGAAAAAGAAAAGGAATCCAAGTCTGAAAAGAGGAAATAAAGCTGTCACTGTTTACAGATGACATGATACTATACCTAGAGAATCCTAAAAATGCTACCAGAAAACTACGAGAGCTAATCAATGAATTTGGTAAAGTAGCAAGATACAAAATTAACGCACAGAAATCTCTTGCATTCCTATACACTGATGATGAAAAATCTGAAAGAGAAATTAAGGAAACACTCCCATTTACCATTGCAACAAAAAGAATAAAATACCTAGGAATAAACCTACCTAAGGATACAAAAGACCTGTTTGCAGAAAACTCTAAGACACTGATGAAAGAAATTAAAGATGATGCAAACAGATGGCAAGATATACCATGTTCTTGGATTGGAAGAATCCACATTGTGAAAATGACTATACTACCCAAAGCAATCTACAGATTCAGTGCAATCCCTATCAAACTACCAGTGTCATTCACAGAACTAAAACAAAAAATTTCACAATTTGTATGGAAACACAAAAGACCCTGAACAGCCAAAGCAATGTTGAGAAAGAAAAACGGAGCTGGAGGAATCAGGCTCCCTGACTTCAGACTATGCTACAAAGCTACAGTAATCAAGACAGTATGGTACTGGCACAAAAACAGAAATATAGATGAATGGAACAGGATAGAAAGCCCAGAGATAAACCCACGCCCTTATGGTCACCTTATCTTTGATAAAGGAGGCAAGAATATACAGTGAAGAAAAGACAGTCTCTTCAGTAAGTGGTGCTGGGAAAACTGGACAGCTACATGTAAAAGAATGAAATTAGAACACTCCCTAACACCATACACAAAAATAAACTCAAAATGGATTAAAGACCTAAGTGTAAGGCCAGACAATATCAAACTCTTAGAGGAAAACATAGGCAGAACACTCTATGACATAAATCACAGCATGATCCTTTTTGACCCACCTCCTAGAGAAATGGAAATAAAAACAAAAATAAACAAATGGGTTTTAATGAAACTTCAAAGGTTTTGCACATCAAAGGAAACCATAAACAAGACCAAAAGACAACCCTCAGAATGGGAGAAGATATTTGCAAATGAAGCAACTGACAAAGGATTAATCTCCAAAATTTACAAGCAGCTCATGCAGCTCTATACCAAAAAAAGAAACAACCCAATCCAAAAATGGGCAGAATACCTAGACATAGACATATTTCCAAAGAAGATATACAGATTGCCAACAAACACATGAAATGATGCTCAACATCACTAATCATTAGAGAAATGCAAATCAAAACTAAAATGAGGCATCACCTCACACCAGTCAGAATGGCCATCATCAAAAAATCTACAAACAAATGCTGGAGAGGGTGTGGAGAAAAGGGAACCCTCTTGCACTGTTGGTGGGAATGTAAATTGATACGGCTACTATGAGAACAGTATGGAGGTTCCTTAAAAAGTAAAAATAAAACTACCATATGACCCAGAAATCCCACTACTGGGTAAACCATAATTCAAAATGAGTCATGGGCTTCCCTGGTGGCACAGTGGTTGAGAATCCGCCTGCCGATGAAGGGGACACGGGTTCGTGCCCCGGTCCGGGAAGATCCCACATGCCGTGGAGCGGCTGGGCCCGTGAGCCATGGCCGCTGAGCCTGCGCGTCCGGAGCCTGCGCTCCACAACAGGAGAGGCCACAACAGTGAGAGGCCCACGTACCACAAAAAAAAAAAAAAAAAAAAAGAGTCATGTACCACAACGTTCGTTGCAGCTCTGTTTACAATAGCCAGGTCATGAAAGCAACCTAAGTGTCCATCGACAGATGAATGGATAAAGAAGATGTGTCACATATATACAATTGAATATTACTCAGCCATGAAAAGAAATGAAGTTATTTGTAGTGAGGCGGATGGACCTAGAGTCTGTCATACAGAGTGAAATTAAGTCCGAAAGAGGAAAAAAAAATAGTGTATGCTAACGCATACATATGGAATCTGAAAAAAAAAAAAAATTGGTTCTGAAGAACCTAGGGGCAGGACAGGAATAAAGACACAGACGTAGAGAATGAACTTGAGGACACGGGGAGGGGGAAGGGTAAGCTGGGACGAAATGAGAGAGTGCCATGGACATATATACACTACCAAATGTAAAATAGATAGCTATTGGGAAGCAGCTGCATAGCACAGGGAGATCAACTTGGTGCTTGTGACCACTTAGAGGGGTGGGATAGGGAGGGTGGGAGGGAGATGCAAGAGGGAGGAGATATGGGGATATATGTATATGTGTAGCTGATTCACTTTGTTATAAAGCAGAAACTAACAACACTGTAAAGCAATTATACTCCAATAAAGATGTTAAAAAAAATAAAAATAAAAAATAAATCTTCAGGAAAAAAACCCAGAAATCCACTAGCAAAGATACATAAGCATTGCAATTTATGCTATAGTTTAGTATCTGAAAATAAAACAAGCAATTAACAGATATTTCCATACCTTTTTTATGAGTTAATTTGAGTAATATTTCTACCCTTGTTTTTGCTACATTTATTTTATTTTAACAACTTTAGCACAGCAGTCTTTCTTAACAGATTGCCTTTTCTTCAAGGGGAGTGAACACACACTATTTCCTAGTGCTTAACACAGTGCCTTTGGGACTTCCCTGGCGGTCCAGGTGTTAAGACTTCACCTTCCAATGCAGGGGGTGCAGGTTCAATCCCTGGTCAGGGAGTTAAGATCCCACATGCCTCTTGGCCAAAAAAACCAACACATAAAGCAGAAGAAATATTAAACAAATTCAATAACGACTTTAAAAATGGTCTGCATAAAAAAAAACAACCTTAAAAAAACAAACCAACCACCACAGTGCCTGGAACATAAGAAGCAGTTCCTAAATGTTTCCTGGAAAAAATAAAGATGTGAATGAATTTGTACACAATCACATTTATCCCACAATACTCTCAGTAATCCTCCTACATAGGCACATAGTAAATTTTGAGTTGGGAGGAAGTTATGCCTTTTTTTATATGGTGGGAAAAAGATGATTATGAAATAGGAAGTGGGAAAAGATCCATCATGATAACTGGACCACAGTCATGTTCTCAGCACAATTTTGGTAGAATGTATATGGAAGTGGAGAATCTAGAAATTGATATTTTGTATTGTTGTTTAAACGTTTTATTGTGATAAGAAAATAACATGAAGTCTGTCCTCCCAACAAATTTTTTATACATTATTGTTGATTGTAGGTGCAATGTTGTACAACAGATCTCTAGAGTTTATTCATCTTACTTAACTGAAACTTTATATCTGATGATTAATAACTCCACATTTCCACCTTCTCTGCAGTCACTGGTAACTACCAGTCTGGTCTTAGATTTTATGAATCTGACTATTTTAGATACCTCATATAAGTGGAATTATATAATGTGTTTATTTCTGTGCCTGGCTTTATTTCACTTAGCATGATGTCCTCAAGGTTCATCCATGTTGAATGTTAAAATAAATTTCTAGGCCCAAGATGGAGGCACTCCTTTTCAGGGTGCCATGTTAGCAAACCAAAACTTAGATAACGTCTGTGTACCTGTAAATGTTCCACTTGACTGGAAGCATAGTATATCCCGTCAGCCAGTCCCCAAACACCAAGCCAACTCCAGGCTCTATACTTACTTCCTTGTTCCTTGATCATTCTAAATAAGGTCATATGTGCAACCACAGCCAATCAACTTAAGCCCAATACTTCTTGTTTCCTGCTTGCCTTTTTCTGCAAAAGCTTGTAGCCCTTTTCCCTTTGCTGTTCTCAGAACTCTTGATGGTGGAGCCTGCCTGCTTCAAGAAGTGTTAAATAAAGTTTATTTGTATTACCTATATTATCTTATTTAATCATTTGACATGTTGCATATTGCAGAATTTTCTTCTTTTTTAAAGGATGAATAGTATTTCATTACATGTATACACCACATTAATTTTTAACTTTTTAAATATAATTTTTGAGTTATATTTGATGCACAATTATATGATTACAGGTGTACAGTATAGCAATTCACAATTTTTAAAGGTTATACTCCATTTATAGTTATAATAAAATATTGGCTATATCCTCTGTGTTGTACAACATATCTTTTACCTTATTTTATACATAATAGTTTGTACCTTTTAATTCCCTACTCCATCTTGCCCCTACTCCATCTTGCCCCTCCCCCCTTCCCTCACCCACCTAGTAACCACTAGTTTGTTCTCTATATCTGTAAGTCTGTTTCTTTTTTGTTATATTCACTAGTCCGTTATATTTTTTAGATTCCACACGTAAATGATATCATAAGTATTTGTCTTTCTTTGACTTATTTCACTTAACATAATACCCTCCAAGTCTGTCCATATTGTTGCAAATGGCAAAATTTCCTTCTTTTTTATGTCTAAGTAATATCCCATTGTATATATATATACCACTTTTATCCATTTATCTGTCAATGGACACTTAGGTTGCTTCCATATATTGGCAATTGTAAATAATGCTGCTATGAACATTGGGGTGCATGTGTCCTTTTGAGTTAGTGTTTTTGTTTTTTCTGGATATATACCCAGGAATGGAATTGCTGGTCCTAGGGTAGTTCTATGTTTTAGTTTTTTGAGAAGTCTCCATATTTTTTTCCACAGTGGCTGCACCAAGGTACATTCCTACCAACAGTGTGCAAAGGTCCCCTTTTCTCCACATCCTTGGCAACATTTGTTATTTGCGGTCTTTTTGATGATAGCCGTTCTGACAGGTGTGACAGGTTCTGATATCTCATTGTGGTTTTGATTTGCATTTCCCTGATGATTAACGATGTTGAGTACGTTTTCATTTGCCTGTTGGCCATTTGCATTTCCTCTCTAGAAAAATATCTATTCAGATCTTCTGCCCATTTTTTAATTGGGCTATTAAGTTTTTTGATGTTGAGTTGTATGAGCTGTCTATGTATTTTGAATATTAACCCCTTTGATCAGATCATTTGCAAATATTTTATCCCATTCAGTAGGCTTTTTGTTTTATCAATGGTTTCCTTTGCTGTGCAAAAGCTTTTAAGTTTAATTAGTTCCCATTAGTTTATTTTTGCTTTTATTTCCTTTGCTTTAGGAGACAGATACAAAAAAAATATTGCTATGATTTATGTCAGAATGTTCTACCTATGTTTTCCTCTAGGGTTTTATAGTTTCTAGTCTTACATTTAGGTCTTTAATCCATTTTGGTTTCTTTTTTGTATGTGGTGTTAGAGAATGTTGTATAATGCCAGCATCACCCTGATACTAAAACCAGACAAACATATCCCCAAAAAAGAAAATTACAGGTCAATATCACTGATGAACATAGATGCAAAAATCCCCAACAAAATATTGGCAAACAGAATCCAAAAATACATTAAAAAGATTATACACCATAATCAAGTGGGATTTATCCCAAGGATGCAAGGATTTTTCAATATCCACAAATCAATCAGTGTGATATATCACATTAACAAATTGAAGAATAAAAATCATATGATCATCTTAAAGGATGCAGAAAAAGCTTTTGACAAAATTCAACATCCATTTATGGTAAACACGCTCCAGAAATTGAGCATAGAGGGACCCTACCTCAACATAATAAAGTCCATATATGACAAACCCACAGCTAACTTCATAAGCAGTGGTGAAAAGCCGAAAGCATTTCCTCTAAGATCAGGAACAAGACAAGGATGACCACTCTTACCAATTTTATTCAACATAGTTTTGGAAGTCCTAGCCACAGCAATCAGACAAGAAAAAGAGATAAAAGGAATCCAAATTGGAAAGGAAAAGGTAAAACTGTCACTGTTTGCAGATGACATGATACTATACATGTAAAATCCTAAAGATGCCACCAAAAAACTACTAGAGCTCATCAATGAATTTGGTAAAGTTGCAGGATACAAAATTAATATATAGAATTATGTTGCACTTCTATACATGAACAATGAAATATCAGAATGGAAACAACCCCATTTACCATCACATCAAAAAGAATAAAGTACCTAGAAAAAAAAACCTACCTAAGAGGTAAAAGACCTGTACCCCCAAAACTACAAGATGCTGATGAAAGAAATCGAAGATGACACATACAGATGGAAAGATATACTATGTTCTTGGATTAGAAGAATTAACATTGTTAAAATGACCATACTACCCAAGGCAATCTACAGATTCAGTGCAATCCCTATCAAAATACCAATGACATTTTTCATTGAACTAGAACAAATAATTTAAAAATTTGTATAGAAACTTAAAAGACCCCGAATAGCCAAAACAATCCTGAGGAAGAGTAACAGAGCTAGAAGAGTTATGCTTCCTGACTTCAGACTATACTACACAGCTATAGTCATCAAAAAGTATGGTACTGACGCAAAAACAGGCACATAAATCAACAGAACAGAATAGAGAGCCCAGTAATAAACCCCTGCACTTATGGTCAATTAATCTATGACAAAGGAGACAAGAATATACAATGGAAAAAAGACAGTCTCTTCAATAAGTGGTGATAGGAAAACTAGACAGCTACATGTAAAAGAATGAAATTAGAACATTCTCAAATACCATATGTATATACCACATTAAGAAATTAATATTCTTAAAACCACCCATGCCCAGGTACCCATTGAAAAATGATCCTCCATTCTCAGGGCTATGATACACTAGGCCGAAGACTGCTCTCTAGAGGGTAAGCTCTGTAAGAGCTATCTTGGAGACCACTAAATCCTCTGAACTTATAGTGCTGGACCCATAATAAGTACTCAAAAAACATTCATTGAATAAATAAATGAATGAGATAGGCCCATCACTGTTGTTGCTGTTTCTTCAAATCTTGCTTCTGAACTAAATCTGATGCCTGATTAAAAGCCACCTTCACTAACTCATCTTAATCCTGTTTATTTTTAATTTTTTTTTTTTTTTTTTTTTTGCCAAATCCCATTGTATGGGGCACAATAGGGACTCTTTAGTGGTCTTAATGATCTAAATGTACTTAGGGTAAGTCTATGTAAGTAGACTACCCACTAAAAACTCCAGGACTTGGTTTTGCTCTTCTATATTTACTTGGATGACAATCTAGGAATTATTTTTCAATTCAAATGACCTTTTCTGTCTGCTTATAAATTCTTATTGTTTCAATGCCATCCATGGCTAATTCAAATAACCATTGAAAAAGAAAGTTCATACCATTCTTCCCCTTGAAAGGTTACTCTTTTTAGTTTAATTGCTATTGTTGTATTTTAGCAAGGTATTGCTGCAAACAAAGCTAAGATTTTTTATAGTGAAACTTTTTTTTAAAGCTACAGCAACCTTATAATCTCAATTGGATTGTCACAAAATCATTTGCATTTATAATTAAATTTACTCTTAAAGGAAAACATAGGCAGAACACTCTACGACATAAATCACAGCAAGATCCTTTTTGACCCATCTCCTAGAGAAATGGAAATCAAAACAAAAATTAGCAAATGGGACCTAATAAAACTTAAAAGCTTTTGCACAGCAAAAGATACTATAAACAAGACCAAAAGACAACCCTCAGAATGGGAGAAAATATTTGCAAATGAAGCAACTGACAAAGGATTAATATCCAAAATTTATAAGCAACTCACGCAGCTCAATAACAAAAAAATAAACAACCCAATCCAAAAATGGGCAGAAGAACTAAATAGACATTTCTCCAAAGAAGATATACAGATTGCTAACAAACACATGAAAGACTGCTCAACATCATTAATCATTAGAGAAATGCAAATCAAAACTACAATGAGATATCATCTCACACCGGTCAGACTGGCCATCATCAAAAACTCTAGAAACAATAAATGCTGGAGAGGGTGTGGAGAAGAGGGAACCCTCTTGCACTGCTGGTGGGAATGTAAGTTGATACAGCCACTATGGAGAACAGTATGGAGGTTCCTTAAAAAACTACAAATAGAACTACCATACGACCCAGCAATCCCACTACTGGGCATATACCCTGAGAAAACCATAATTCAAAAAGACTCATGTACCAAAATGTTCATTGCAGCTCTATTTACAATAGCCAGGACATGGAAGCAACCTAAGTGTCCATCAACAGATGAATGGATAAAGAAGATGTGGCACATATATACAATGGAATATTACTCAGCCATAAAAAGAAATGAAACTGAGTTATTTATAATGAGGTGGATGGACCTGGAGTCTGTCATACAGAGTGAAGTAAGTCAGAAGGAGAAAAACAAATACCGTATGCTAACACATATATATGGACTCTAAGGGAAAAAAATGTCATGAAGAGATTAGTGGTAGGACAGGAATAAAACACAGACTTACTAGAGCATGGACTTGAGGATATGGGGAGGGGGAAGGGTGGGCTGTGATGAAGTGGGAGAGTGGCAGGGACATATATACGCTACCAAATGTAAATTAGATAGCTAGTGGGAAGCTGCCACATAGCACAGGGAGATCACCTCTGTGCTTTGTGACCACCTAGAGGGGTGGGATAGGGAGGGTGGGAGAGAGGGTGATGCAAGAGGGAAGAGATATGGGAACATATGTATAATATGTATATGTATAACTGATTCACTTTGTTGTAAAGGAAAAACTAACACACTATTGTAAAACAGTTATACTCCAATAAAAAATATATATATATATAATTAAATTTGAACATTAGAGCCAGTACTTTGAGTCCGACTGATTTGAGATATATTTATTTAAGCTGACAAAAATGAAATTATATTTAAGGCAGGACAAGAAGTATTTAACATAAAATTTTCTCTGCTGTTTGAGCCACTATCGGCTCCTCTTTAGTGTGCATTGTGCATCTGCATTGTACCTTAACTAGATCCCCTTAGAAAACACAGGCATCCCTGCTCACCAAAAAATCAATTAACTCCTGGTGCCAGCAAGATAACTCCTTAGGAGATAACATTCCTCCTCAATCCTGTAAGGGGTCATGATGACCTACAACTCATCTTGTTGGACTATGCGAACTGTCATTATGTTACTTTGATGTATAACACTTTGATGTGTAACTCTTTGTATCAAAAACTTATATAACTGTGCTTTGACTTCTAATGGGGAAATAGTCCTCGGTAGTTCCTGAAAGACTGTGTCCTGCATTATAATCCTCAGGTTAGCCCGAATAAAATTCTCTATTTCTCTCTTAGATTGACTGTTGACTAAGTTTTTTTCATTGACAAAGCCTTCATACTATCTACTATTGTTCAATTTTTCATTTAAATTAACTCTCTCAACATCATTTACCATTGACTGGGAACTTCTGAATTTGACTTGTTTCACTAATCCTGGCCTACTTTGCAATGCATTCCAAATAACTTTATTTTATACAGGTTACATGTAGTGAATGAAAAGCAAGTATGATTTAATGCTTTTGGGGTAGAGAATATTTCAGAACATAAATATGTTTTCTTAATATGTGATTATAATGATGTCTTAAGATATAAAGACAGTTGGTCTAACAAATGCTAATTTTTCTTAATGGAGGTAGCATGTAAAAGAAACATCATAAAAATACCTTAGATATGTGTGTATCCCATAATTCTACAGATTATGTTAACCTTAGAATTTCCACATAAAAATACTAATAGTGTTCATTTAGACTCAGGTCTCACTCACTATTTAGCAGGGCACTCATACCCAGATCTTTCCATTCAGACTGGGGTTTATGTGAGTATTTCACATGTGCTCTGAACACTCTCTTTCTAGACAGAGAATAGTATAAGAATACCTCCATTGAGAGGAAAGCAGAAAGGGAGGAACACATTCCTAGAAATGGGAGCATTCCCTGATCGCTGCTGACACACCTATTCACTAATACACATGCAGTGTCTTAGTAATACAATTGCTATTACTGTTACCACCACGTATCTTACTTCTCTTCTGCTTCCCAATGACCCGCGGTTCACTCTTCAACTTTATTTTAAAGGGACATGATCCTATCCTATATTTGGGGTCAGGCAGTGGTGGCAGCAACTAGTGAAAGGTAGAGTTAGAAACTAGGAACAGGCAGTAGGGGGAGCCAGGTTGCAAGAAGCCAGGTGAAAACTGGTGGAGAATGGTCAAGTAACATGAAGGCCATAGAGCCAAAAAGGTTCAAACCAGCAACAGGTTGTCCTGAAAACACAAAGCCTGAATGTGCCAAGGCAACACTTGGGAAGTAGGCAGAGATAGTGATATCCATGTTCTTCTGACCCTGTCTCCTGCCCTTTCTGGGACCATCCTCTTGAAGTTCTTCTTTTGGGCATCCATGTCCTTTCCCGGCCTGCAGTGTTCATGCCACCTCATAGCGGCTTGTACTGTTCTGGTCCCTTTTTCTAGTATAGACTTTTCCTGCTCAGGGCTCTAAACCTTGAGGAATTTATTCTAGGTGATCTGGTGACCAATATATGCCAAGGGGGTAGTAGGTGCTATAGTGTAACATCACCTTTTCCAAATTAAGTTCGTGAAAATTAAACTGATGCATCTAGAAGAAATAGGAATTTCAGGCAGATCAGAAAGGAAACAATTTGGAGGAATAATTTGCTCTTTTATGCCTCCAAAATTTCATCGCCTAAGAGGTCTTTCTAAAGTGTTCAGCATTCATAGAAGAGATTTGCCTCCGAATCATAGGATTTTATAGCTAAGGAGAGATTATCTCTGCCGTTATTTCCTAATTTCCTAATGGCTCCCAGGACAGGTCTCCACAATGGGTGCTCACACAGTGCTTGTTAATAAACAACATTAACAGAGAAATAAAAAACTTCTGTCCTATAATGACATCTGCTGTCACTATTTGTGACATGCACAAAATACAGTGGATGAAATCCACAATCGAAATATGAAAGCAGCTTTTTACAGATGTCCTGGTACTGAATTGTTACAAGATAATGGCACTTCGATTGGTCTGTTTAATTCTAATGTGGTTGCTATAGGTGAAAGCAATTTTAGCGCAGTCTCTGTCTATGAATGGGAGAAGTAAATTGACTACTTCAGGGATTTTAAGGCTGCTGAAAAAGCCCTCTGCCATCTGCTCCCTAAAATATCTCCCTTGCTTTCTGTTGCCTGAAATTCTGCAAATGGTGCTCCAGATTTTCCCTTCTGTTTCCTTTCTCCATGAAAATAAAATGACAAAATAGATTCACATGGGGAGTTACTAGAAAATTCCCCATGCTTGGACCTGACCCGCAGAGTGCCTGCTTTCATTAGTCTGGATTAGGGCCCAGGTATTGGAATTGTTTTTTAAAGTCCCTGGTAATTTTAATATGCAGCCAGTGTCCATAAACACCGTTAGTGAAACACTAAAATGCCCTTACTCATTTGCACCTGAGTGTGGGCATTTTGTTCTTGTTTTCTTTTAAATCATATCTTTCTCAAAAACAGGTTACTAGAAGGGAGAAGGACAGTAAAGAAAACTGTGGCTTCTAAAGGAAATTGACGGTCAAACTGGAGAGACTGGAGTGGAAGACCTGGGGATTCCCAAAACCTGCATTGTCCATTTCACAATGCTTGAAGGTTAGGCTTGCTAGGATTAATGACAAACAATGGGGAAAATACAAGCTGTAGCCTCCCCTGCCTTCCCCCGGGCATTTAAGGAGCCCTCCACAAGTAGGTCAGGGGAAGTGGCAGGCACACTGATCTGTAGGCAGCAGGAGGAGTTTTAAGATGTTGCTGTCACAGTTGCTTCTGCCCTGCCAACCCATCAGGGAGCTGCATGGTCTCTCCTTTGAGTTGAAATTCCACATTAATGGGCCTGAAAATTGGATTAGCTCAGTGACTGCTCAGAGATCCATGGTGAAATGAAAACAAGTCAGAAAGAAACAATCTGTGGCTAGGTGCTACAGAATCTTTTCAGCTTGGTGTTTTCAGGGTTAAAGTGAATCTGAATTGGTAATAGAACATGGGCAAATCAAAATTAGGGTTAGAACTAAAATGTTCTAAAATGTTCTCAGGTGTCAAAATGTCATAGGGTGAACAACCAATACATAGACATGTTTTCTTTCTGGCTATGAATCCTTTGCTATTCTTTGCCTAGATGTTCCTCAGGTTTTTCAAAGCAACAAGACTGGTCCAAGAGAATAAATAAATTAAAAGGGGCATACAGGTAGTCTTTGTAAGGAGTTATCTTATCTTTTTAAACTGCTTGAGAATCCTAGAAGTATTTTGCCAATTATAAACAAAAATGGAGGCATCTGATTAAGTTGGCTCCCTGGCATTGCTTTGGGGATGGATCTGTGCAGAATTGGATTTCCTTTGAAGCTGAAGCCCCAGGGCCCCTCACTTGCACTAGCCCCATCTCAGGCCCTGCAAGGAGGGGCCCTAGCAGTGGGTTCTAATGGTCATATGTTTTGTAAATTTGAAAAAATATATAATATTTTAATAGCAATCAGTTAAGACTATTTTCTCTACTCCAAATTTTCCTCTGACATGCTTTCTGTCATGGTATGTGGCCTTGGAGGGACTGTATGCATTTTGGGAATCTGGCTAAGGGATTTATGAGATAAGTTGTGTAGTTTGCAGTCACTTTAGTATATACCTAAGTTATTGCTAGGTGTTCTAGTGTTCACATAGTTTACAGGGACACTCCTCTGCTCCCCTATATGCTCATCTGGCATCCTCACCTAAAACTACAGTATCATGATATAAACTAGCTCCAGAAGTACGTTGGTAGGAGAAGGGGTGAAACAAAGCTTGGAATGTATGGAGCCAGAAACTAGTCCATGGAAAATTCTCTCAACTATCAGACATGTAAAATTGTAAATGGAGGATTCAGTTCGTATTGATACCTAATTAAAGCAGAAGTTCATTCTAGTCAGTAACACTCCATCTTTTTGTGTGTGTGGGGGGATATACATGAAATAGAACTGATCAGAATTACTGTGTTTATAGGACACAAATCTATAGCAGTAGGATCAACTGGTGAAGCTGCATATTTTATGTACTCCAGCACATCAGATGGCACCTTAGAATATCTGATATATCTTGCCTTAATGAAGTTGGCAGTTTCAGACCAAACTGCAGGTAAAATTGTCTGCAATAAAGTGAAGCAATCAACTGTGCTAGAAGAAAACAATGACTTATTCTGCTAGTCTCTGTATTGGAAAATGTGTCAAAATGATTATATGAAGACGTGGTCAAAGAGTATGCAAAAAATGGAGGAAAAAGGTATTATAGAGGTGTTTTTGTTAGTTGATAAATATGTTATCTTTTTGGTTTTGTAATGTTTTCATTTTTAGTAGGCTTTTTTTAAAGAATAGATCTTTATTGGAGTATAATTGCTTCACAATACTGTGTTAGTTTCTGTTATACAACAAAGTGAATCAGCCATATGCATACATATATCCCCATATACCCTACCTCTTGAGCCTCCCTCCCACCCTCCCTATCCCACCCCTCTAGGTGGTCACAAAGCACTGAGCTGATCTCCCTGTGCTATGCGGCTGCTTCCCACTAGCAAACTATTTTACATTCAGTAGTGTATACGTGTCGATGCTCCTCTCACTTTGCCCCAGCTTCCCCCTCCCCAGCTGTGTCCTCAAGTCCATTCTCTATTTCTACATCTTTATTCCTGCCCTACCACTAGGTTTATCAGTACCATTATTTTCTTTTTTTAGATTCCATATATATGTGTTAGCATACGGTATTTGTTTTTCTCTTTCTGACTTACTTCACTCTGTATGACAGACTGTATGTCCATCCACTTCACTACAAATAACTCAGTTTCGTTTCTTTTTATGGCTGAGTAATATTCCATTGTATATATGTGCCACATCTTCTTTATCCATTCACCTGTTGATGGACATTTAGGTTGGTTCCATGTCCTGGCTATTGGAAATAGTGCTGCAGTGAACATTGTGGTACATGTCTCTTTTTGAATTATGGTTTTCTCAGGGTATATACCCAGTAGTGGGAATGCTGAGTTATATGGTAGTTCTATTTTCAGTTTTTTAAATAAACTCTATACTGTTCTTCATGTTGGTTGTATCATTTACTTTCCCACCAACAGCGCAGGAGGGTTCCTTTTTCAGCACACCCTTTCCAGCATTTATTGTTTCTAGAGTTTTTGATAATGGCCATTCTGACCAGTGTGAGGTGATACCTCACTGTAGTTTTGATTTGCATTTCTCTAACGATAGCAATGTTGAGCATCTTTTCACGTGCCTCTTGCCCATCTGTATGTCTTCTTTGGTGAAATATCTATTTAGATCTGCCTATTTTTTAATTGAATCTTTTTTTTTTTTTGATATTGAGCTCTATGAACTGTTTGTATACTTTGGAGATTAATCCTTTGTCCATTGTTTCATTTGCAAATATTTTCTTCCATTCTGAGAGTTGTCTTTTCGTCTTGTTTATGGTTTTCTTTGCTGTGCAAAAGCTTTGAAGTTTAATTAGGTCCCATTTGTTTATTTTTGTTTTTGTTTCCATTACTCTTGGAGATGGGTCAAAAAAGATCTTGCTGTGGTTTATGTCAAAGGGTGTTTTTCCTATGTTTTCCTCTAAGAGTTTTATAGTGTCTGGCCTTACATTTAGGTCTTTAATCCATTTTAAGTTTATTTTTGTGTATGGTGTTAGGGAGTGTTCTAATTTCATTCTTTTACATGTAGCTGTCCAGTTTTCCCAGCACCACTTATTGAAGAGGCTGTCTTTTCTCCATTGTATGTTCTAGCCTCCTTTGTCGTAAATTAGGTGACCATATGTGTGTGGGTTTATCTCTGGGCTTCCTATCTTGTACTGTTGATCTATATTTCTGTTATTGTGCCAGTACCATACTGTCTTGATTACTGTAGCTTTGCAGTATAATTTGAAGTTGGGGAGCCTGATTCCTCCAGCTCCATTTTTTTTCCTCAAGATTGCTTTGGCCATTTGGGGTCTTTTGTGTTTCCATACGAATTGTAAAATTTTTGGTTCTAATTCTGTGAAAAGTGTCATTGGTAGTTTGATAGGGATTGCATTGAATCTGTAGATTGCTTTGGGTGGTAAAGTCATTTTCACAATATTGATTCTTCCAATCCAAGAACATGTTATATTTCTCCATCTGATATGTCATCTTTGATTTCTTTTATCAGTGTTTTATAGTTTTCTGAATATAAGTCTTTTGCCTCCTTAGGTAGGTTTATTCCTAGATATTTTATTCTTTTGGTTGCAATGGTAAATGGGATTGGGGGATTTATCCCAGGGATGCAGGGGTTCTTCAATATATGCAAATCAATCAATTTGATACACCATATTAACAAATTAAGGAATAAAAAACATATGATCATATCAACAGATGCAGAAAATGGGCATAGAGGGAACCTCCCTCAACATAATAAAGGCCATATATGACAAACCCACAGCAAACATCATACTTAGTGGTGAGAAAATGAAAGCATTTCCACTAAGATCAGTAACAAGACAAGGATGTCCACTCTTGCCACTTGTATTCAACATAGTTTTGGAAGTCCTAGACACGGCAATCAGAGAAGAAAAAGAAATTAAAAATTGGAAAAGAAGAAGTAAAACTGTCACTGTTTGCAGATGACATGATACTATACATAGAAAATCCTAAAGATGCCACCAGAAAACTACTAGAACTAAGTAATGAATTTGGTAAGGTTGCAGGATACAAAATTAATGCACAGAAATTTCTGGCATTCCTATACACTAACAACAAAAATCAGAAAGAGAAATTAAGGCTTTTTAAAACTTATGATTTGTTGTGACTTCTTTTCTCCTTCTAAATAAATAGCACTTTTATGCCCTAATTTGATATTCTCAGTTTTGTATTCTTAAAGAGCTTCCAAATTAAGTGACAGGCTGCACAAAACTTGGATCTGGGGAGAAATTTTCACATTATGGACAAGTCATAAAGCATAATTGTCCAAGGGACTTGTGGGCCTTGAGCTGCTATTTTTCTACTTACTCAGGAGTCAGAAAGTTGGATTCTCTTCTGAATTTTGCCATTTATTGGCTGAGTGGTCAGACCCAGATCTCTGAGGAAGGGAAAAAGGGAGATTCATGCTATTTATTGGACACCCAGTAGTAAAATGCCATTAGCATACCAGTGCTTTTCATCCCTGATCCCATTTAATCCTCACAACTGGTTTAAGAGATTGCAGGAAACTAAGATGAATGGATGGAGAACTCACACCAAGTGAATGCACTGGAATTAGAATCTGACTTTAGCTGCTATTATTTTTGCCATCACTTACAGATTTAAGACTCTCATGGTGATAATTTTGTATTATTTACCTGTTTCCCAGGGTTCTGTCAGCCATCACATGAGGGAGGCTGTGAGAAAGGACTTTAAATATTATTCTATAAACATGAAACAGTGCTTGTGGTGTGCAACTCTGTATGCAGCCCATGTGATTTGGGGTATTAAATTATTTAACAATAACAGCTTTGAGATATTGCAGCAAATGGAGCTCCTCAAATGTGTTTCAAAAGTAGTGACACTGCAGGTTTTCTTTGCCTTCTGGGTTAGTTGTTTTCTGCTTGGACCCCAATAGAGATATGTCTCTTTTTACCATAGGAGCTCTTGGCTCCACCCAGAGCAGAGAACAGAAGCACAGAAGGATAATCACGATGGTAAAAAGAAACAAAGATCTTAGAGCTAAGTTTGCAGAAAGAAATGACCTTTAATACAAAGCGCATTAGAGAAAGTCATCATCCACCAAAAGCAGTTATTAAAGTTTTGTTCATTTCAGTGAACCCTGTGCCTTTGCAGAGTCTCAGAATTATATGTTAAATGTATTACAGGCTTAAATTACAAGGTTACTAGTAGAATTTGGAAGATGATAAATCCAGACGAGACCAACACAGAGTCAATTCTCTTGGCCAGGCTGGGTAAGGGAGATTAATTTCTTATTGAGAAGGAACTTTTCATTAATATCAGGATAAAATTGTAGAATTATTTAGAGAAAGTTGTATATGTCAGTTCAGGGTAAAATTGTAGAATTATTTAGAGAAAGTTCAAGTTAACTGTATATTAATAAGTACAGTTTCTTCATTTTGAAGTATATGATTAGTAGTTCTCAAGCCATTTTTTTCCTTCAAATTAAATGAATTTTAAAATAATTCTATGTATTTTTATAGATAGGTACTTGAATGAGGTAAATCATACATTATTATTGTAGTCAAGATTCTCTTTTCTGGAAAAAGGTAAAACTGGGTTAGAAGAACTGCTTTAAAAAGGTTTATTAGTGAATGGGCTACATGTAAGGCCACACTGAGATGCAGAATTTGATAAGCAGTTAAAAACTTGATCTTTTCAGACAGAAATTTTTAAAATATATATTAAATTTTTATACAGTGGAGATGAGGAGAAACTTTTTTCTAAGAAGTTATGACAGACAGAATCATATACAGACATCCCATGGAAATATTGCAGGTTCAGTTCCAGACCACTGCAATGAAGTGAATATTGCAATAAAGCCAGTCAGATGAGTTTTTTCATTTCCTGGTGAATATAAAAGTTATGTTTACACTATATGGTATCTTCCTAAGTGTACAGTAGCATTATGACTAAAAAAAATTACATACCTTAATTAAAAAATACTTTATCGCTAAAAGATGCTAACCATCATCTGTGACTGTGTGGAGTTGCCATAAACCTTCAATTTGTAAAAAATGCAGTATCTTCAAAGCACAATATGGGAGGTAGGCATTAATACTATCCAAAATATTTGTCAAACTATCTTCTATTTATCTAGTTCTTATCTTTGCATTTTTCTGTTATAATATTTTTAACTTGTCGATGCTATAGAGTTCCAAGACAACTTCTTAGAAGTACAGTTTTTAACTTTAGTAAACTGAACTACTCACCCTCATAAGCAGACCTATGTCTGGCTTTAGTTGTTTTTAGAACCTCAGCTCACTTTGCTTACATATAGCTCACTAAAATTATATATGGCTAGGGGGAAAATATTCAAAAGATAAAGTAGTAAAGAGATCATATTTGTGGTTAGCAGAGGTGAGGGGTTGGAGGAAGGGGAATTGGATGTAAGCAGTCAAAAGGTATGAACTTCCAGCTTTAAGATAAATAAGTACTAGGGATGTAACGTATAGCATGATAAATATAACTAACATTGCTCTGTGTTATACATAAAAGTTGTTAAGAGAGTAAATCCCAAGAGTTCTCATCACAAGAAAAATTTTTTTTCTTTTTCTTTTATTTTGTATCTATATGAGATGATGGATGTTTGCTAAACTTATTTGTGGAATTATTTCATTATGTATGTAAGTCAAATCATTATGCTGTATACCTTACAGTGCTGTATGTTAATTATATCTCAGTAAAGCTGGAAGGAAAAAAAGAGATAAAGTAGTACAGTAAGGGGTGTTTTGAATTTTAATTTCATTCTGTCTAATGGGAGTGGGACCAATATACGTTGTGTGAATTTATCCCACTGATGTTTTATTATTCATTAGACATCAGTGTCCCAAGCAACCTCCTGGCTAATCTGTCCATTAATACAGCTCAAGGTAAAAGTTACTTATTTTGTTTTTCCTTGTCTAGATCTCCTCTTCTAAGTTATGTTTTTCTTGGTTCTTATTTTTAATCTCTATTTACATTTTGCTGTTTTATTGCATATACTCTGCCATTAAGTCATATTAAATCTTTTGTGGAGAGTGATAAGGCATAAATCAAATAATATTGGCTGTTTCCATCTATCTTACCTGTCTCCTTTGTTTTCATCTCTTCCATCTGCCTCAAAGTGATCAGAATTCTGATGAGATGGTGGCCTGACACATCCACTCTCAACTCTAATCCAACTATCAATTCTGTCTCCATAGAGAAACAGGTGCTTAGACTGCAGGGTGTGTGCAAACACTCTGACCTTTCCAGGGGCTGGATGTTTAGGATAGTTCTTGATTCTGGGCCTGGCAGTTGACCTGGGAGGAAAATCTGAATTCTTTTGTTCCTGAAGAAAGATTGTACCTCTGAGTTCTGTGGATCACTTGGAGGAAGACCCCTGTCATTCCATTCATTGTTGTTCTAGGAAGACCTGCTGATTGTCAAATCTTTGGAGGGGCCTTGATCCTTCTTATGTCAGAGATCAGCAATCAAGCTTTTTCCTGTGTTTGCAGAAAGAACTGAAGAGTTTCCAGTTTCATGTCCCTGTCTGTGAAGAGCAGTACTTCCTACCACTTGTGGGTTTCCATCACTCCCAGGTACCCTAGTAGCTTGTTATGTAAATAAACTCATGGGTATGCTAAGGAAATCATCACAATCTAAGGGGACCCAGCAGCAGTGTCTTTGAGATAGAACAAGGAGAGAGAGAGAGACAGAGAGAGAGAGAGAGAGAGAGAGAGAATGGATAAAGAATAGGAAAGCTTCTAATATAGTAATAAAACTGTTAGAGGAGACAGATGACTATTAGAATAACCACAACAAAATATTTTAAAAGAAGGCTCGAAGAGATTCTATTATAGCTTTATGAAGACTTTCTGAAACTTAAAAATCTGATAATTTTTAAATTTATAAACTGAGTGTATGAATTGAGGAGAGATTAGTCACTATAGAGATCATCCTGGAGGGTCAAGTAGAAGACACTTTGTAAAACAGCAAAAATATAAAGAGAATGAAATCATGGGGAAGAAGCTGCAAGATTTGGAGGAAGCATCAGGAGTTCTGAAATATGGAGAATAGAGATTCTAAAATGGTGAAAAAGGAACAGATAGAAACATAACAGTTGAAATAACCACTGAGAAAAACAACATTGGATTGAAAAAAAGACTTGTATATTCATATTGGAAGTGCCCAGGCAGGATCGGTTTCCATAGCTGAGGGTTGGAGATGAGAGGGAGAGAGAGCAAACAGGCTGTTGGATACTGACTTGGCTTTTCATTCTGCTCCCAGTGGTACTGCTTTGGGAATAACATAATGCTGTTTTCATGTCATGTGATGGAGGAACCTTGATATTCTCTGATAACACCATATGGTCACACCTTAAACTTCTCATGTGACATATCAGCTCTTGTTCCATTGGCTTCCATATCAACTACTGTTATCTAATGAATGAAAAAGTTGTGTATAAGCACCACTGCCATATAAGAGAGTGGTTCCTGTTACAGAAATTATTTTGAGTTGCTGTGCATGCTGGTCGGTTTGGATATACAAAATGGGCCTGAGAACTAGGTTTGGGCTGGGAAATGAGGAGAGTGAAATTCTCTGTGATTAGGGAGAATTTGGAAAGTCAGAAACAATCTAGAAAGGAGGGGTGAGATTGCATGTGGCTGGGATTTTATGTGGTGTAAAGTATCCAATGAAAAATCCCACAAGGAATTAATCCAAAGAAAATAATAAAGATGTCCAAAGTCTAATGCCTAATGCTTAGTTTGAAATTGCCGTAAACTTTTCATGATTCTGCCCCATCTCTCATATTCATTTAAATCTGCTGTAATTATGAATACCCCTCTATGTGTCTGAGGCAGAAAGAAATTTACTTCCCCCAAATTGGTGCTTTAAATATAATTAGGCTTAAGGAAGCGAGCTAGGTTGGGTTTCCAGAAACATCTTTAGGAAGACTGCATCACTGTCCCACTAGGCAAGCCACTGAGTCTGAGGCCTCTAATGCAGCCTTGCTGGAAGCAAGAAGCCCCCACTCTCACCAAACCTGCCTCTCAATTCATGGAACCAGAGAATGGACACTGGAATGCTGGTGTAGGAAGAACGATCTTATATTTCCATGACTTTCTTGACAGCGGCCACAGCTGAGAGTTTCAGGAATATGGAGCTCACTGTATTTCTGCCTTTGGAATCTTATGAAAACGGCTTTGACTTACAGAACCTAATTTGCTTCCAGACTATGGCACCTGGAAGATAGTTGGTGCAAAAGTCGAGACAGACAAACCAAAGAATGAAGCACAAGGCTGATTTTCAAGAGCCAACAAAGTGGGGACAGAGATTGTTAGTATTAGTAGGACCTTAGATAGTATGGGGGCAAGAAGATAATTCATAAACAAGAAATCAGGGGGAAGCAGGATCTGAGGGACAGAATAATCATAACACCTCAATCTAGGTTACAGTTGTCTTTGGGGGACTTGGATTATCTTGGGTGCTTTACAGTGACTTAGAGCCAGGGTGATGGGTCATGTGAGGACTAAACTACCTCTTATATCCCACCTAATAGCAAACATTAAGAATCTACTGGGCTTCCCTGGTGGCGCAGTGCTTGAGAATCTGCCTGTCGATGCAGGGGACACGGGTTCGTGCCCCGGTCCGGGAAGATCCCACATGCCACGGAGCGGCTGGGCCCGTGAGCCATGGCCACTGAGCCTGCGCGTCTGGAGCCTGCGCTCCGCAACGGGAGAGGCCATAACAGTGAGAGGCCCCAGTACCGAAAAAAAAAAAAAAAAACCAAAACAGAATCTACCATAACCTGCTATTTCCTGGGCATTAGAATCTTCAATTAAGCTGGTTAGTAATTCAATTTACCAATTGATTAGAGTTGGCACTAAGAGAGAAATGAAACCTATTTGCTACCCTGCTTGTCAATACTTGTGAAACAAGCTTAAGTAGTCCCACTTGCTGCATATCACAGAGGTGTTATTGTTTAAAACTTGATGACCAAAACCAGTGAGTTGTACACAGAGATAGAGGCTGTACATGTTATTTCATTTTTATAAAATTTATCAGGAGGCAGTGTCTATCTATGTATGTCTACTGTTAGAAAACAGCAACCAAAAACCAAAAGATGCTAGGTAAGAGTGGCTGAGCATATAAACTAGAGGGTCTGTAATTGAACCATTGATTGAAGTGATTTAACCTTATTATTTCTATTATATTGTTCCATATTGTTGATGGTCTTAAGAAACTTGTTTTCATCTTATGAAAACAGACATGAAGAAAGCAAATGTAAGTATACTAATGAAATGCTAAAAACTTTCATATGTAGCAAGGTATGTATATATATATATGTCTGCTAGGGGTTTAATTGTATCTCCCCAAAATTCATATGTCCTGACCCCAGTAGCTGAGAATGTGACCTTATTTGGAAATAGGTCATTGCAGATGTAATTAGATAAGATGAAGTCATTAGGGTGGGCCCTAATCTAATGTGACTGGTATTCTTATAAAAAGGGGAAGTATGGGCACAGTTACCCACACAGGGAGAACATCATGTGACAATGAAGGCAAAGATTGGGGTGGTGCTTATACAAGTCAAGGAATGCCAAAAATTACTGCAAACCACCAGAAGCTAGAGGAGAGGCATGGAACAGATGCTCCTTGACAGCCTCTAGAAAGAGTAAACTCTGCTGACACCTTGATCTCAGACTTCTAGCCTCCAGAACTATGAGACAGAAACTATCTGTTGCGGGAATTCCCTGGCAGTCCAGTGGTTAGGACTCCATGCTTCCACTGCACGGGGCACGGGTTCAATCCCTAGTCAGGGAACTAAGATCCCACAAACCATGTGGTGTGGCCAAAAACAACAACAACAAAAGCCTACAAAAACTATCTGTTGCTTGTGCCACCCAGGTTGTAGTACTTTGGTTGTTATGGCAGCCTTAGAAAACAAATACAAATTATAAGAATTTTAAAAAACATATAAAGAATATTGAATTGATAAAGTAAAAATTAAGAAAAATGAACATAATGACGTTATGTAAACTGTTGCATACACTCAGGGGCCGATCAACACCTTTCCAGATGGTGGAAACTTTGGCCACAAATCTCAGCATGACTGAACCAGCTATAAGAAAATTCTATGCTGCTATAAATCAATGAATTAAAAAAAGATATTTAGCCTCTTAGTAGTGATATGAAAAATTTTGATTAGAAATGGAACCTTTGGAAGCATTCTTTACCAAAACAACATGAGGCAGTAAAGGAAGATGAATCAGAAATAGAACGTTAGTGTCATTTCATAAAATGTATGTGGGTATATTGCTTCATTTCTGACCTAAAGTGTCCTCTGTGGTATCATAATAAAAAAGATAATCAACTTTAGAGGAGTGTCGAGAATGAAAATTACCTAGACTTTTGACATTTAGATTTTCATGTGAAATGGGGCCAGCTTCCATGTTGATATAAAAAATAGGCTTGTAAATAGATCTACTGGTGCATATAATTCAGTGGTGTCTGCCCTAGAGAAGGTATAAATAGGCCACATCACTAATTCCTCCTCCAGGGGAACACACGTTCAGTCTTTTCTCTTTCTATCCATAACCAAGTCTTATACCCAAAGCCTATAGTGTTTTGTAGCAAGTCTAAATACAGGGGAAAACTTTTTTATTAATGTGTAAACCTCTAACAGTTATAACTAAAAAGTTTTTTGTTTTTTTAAACATTTTGTCCTTCTGCGGTCCACACATTTCTGAATATTTTCTGTGTGTATTTTTTCTACTAGTGTTCATACTTAGTAAGAATCTGGCAATTTCAGAAATGAGAAGGCATTTTAACTTTCCCTATCACAAAGGAAAATCAAGATTATATCTCAACCCCTTGGGAGAGTTTACATACTGCTGAAAATGACCACTTCAGTGCAGTCAATAAAGGTTTATGTCTAAGTAGGATATTATTATCTACAGGACAATATGAGGATGATTTTGCTCTAAGGCCAAGAAAGAAACCAAGATCTCTTGGTGTTAATTTGAACTAGGACTCAAAAATCTTTTGAAAAGTTAAGCATTTGTATGAAAATAGCTACTAGTAGCTATTATTTGTGGAATGTTTGCCATGGGCCAAGCACTGTATTAATGCCTCATTCACCTATCATACATACAAGATTTTTGTGAGGACCAAAATTCTGTATGTGAAAAACTTTGGAAACTTGTAAGTTGCTGAGCTGGGTGAAGCTCAAACCCAGGGCTAGAGTCTGCTGTTCACCAAAACACATATCACAGGCTGTGCTCACATATTTGAATGTCCTAACTCACCAATAAATACTATTATTAAGAAACCCTAAAAGGGTTTTATCTATTAAAATTAATTCATAATGGCAAAAAATGAGAAGTGCAATGTTCTGCTTTGGAATGTAAAAACGTTTAGTTTAGTTATTACTGAAATTGGGGCAGGTGGGGTCCTCAGTTCAGTTTAACTTAGGACTTAAATTTTAGATGCATTGTTTCAAAACCACAGGAGCTTCCCTGGTGAAATGTGAAACCGCCTCCACCCCCAGCCACAGAGGGCAAGGAGGGACAGAAGAAAGAGGCAGGCTACTCCAGACAGGCAGGTGGCAATTTTTTGCTTTTGCTTTTGTTTTTAATTAACATTTAACATATATATTTATTTTTTTAAATTGAAATTTAGTTAATTTACAGTGTTGTGTTGGTTTCAAGTGTATAGCAAAGTGATTCAGTTACACACACACACACACACACACATATTCTTTTTCAGATTCTTTTCCATTATAGGTTATTATAAGATATTGAGTATAGTTCTCTGTGCTATACAGTAGGTCCTTGTTGTTTACCTATTTTATGTATAGTAGTATGTATATGTCAGTCCCAAACTCCTAATTTATCTCTCTCCCTGCCCTTTCTATCTGCTTTGGTAACAAATATTTTGTTTTCTATGTCTATGGGTCTATTCCTATTTTGTAAATAAGTTCATTGGTATCATTTTTTTTAGATTCCACATATAAGTGATATCATATGCTATTTGTCTCTCTCTGTGTGACTTACTTCTCTAGTATGATCCATCCATCTAGGTCCATCCATGTTGCTCCTAATGGCATTATTTAGTTTTTTTATGGCTGAGTAATATTCCATTGTGTATATATACCATGTCTTCTTTATTCATTCATCTGTCATTGCTTCCATGCCTAGAAAAATTTTTTTAAATTTGTATGGAAACACAAAAGACCCTGAATAGCCAAAACAGTCTTGAGAAAGAAAAGCGGAGCTGGAGGAATCAGGCTCCCTGACTTCAGACTATACTACAAAGCTACAGTAATCAAAACAATATGGACTTCTTAATTTTTGCCAATCTAATGAGAATAAAATGATATATCATTCTGCTTTAAAAAAAAATATGGCACTGGCACAAAAACAGACACATAGATCAATGGAACAAAATAGAAAGCCCAGAAGTAAACCCACATACTTATGGGCAATTAATCTACAACAAAGAGGCAAGAATATGCAGTGGAGAAAGTCAGTCTCTTTAATGAGTGGTGCTGGGAAAACTGAACAGCTACATGCAAAAGAATGAAATTAGAACATTCTCTAACACCATATACAAAAATAAACTCAAAATGGATTAAAGACTTAAATGTAAGACTGACTAAAATAAGCCTCCTAGAGGAAAACATAGACAGAACATTCTCTGACATAAATCACAGCAACATATTTTTGGATGTTTCCTAGAGCAATGGAAATAAAAGCAAAAATAAACAAATGGGACCTAATTAAACTTAAAAGCTTCTGCACAGCAAAGAAAATCATAAACAAAGTGAAAAGACAACCTACGGACTGGGAGAAAATATTTGCAAACAATGCTACAGACAAGGGATTAATTTCCAAAATATACAAGCAGCTCATATAGCTTAATATCAAAAAATCCAAAAACCTAATCAAAAAATGGACAGAAGACCTACATAGACATTTCTCCAAGGCAGGTGGCAGTTTTAATAAGCAAGGGAACTTACATATGAAACTTGTCTTGGGCAGCCCCAAGTTGAGTAGATCTCCATACCCACCCACCAGAATCTTAAAAATTTATATAGAGTTTTTTTTTTTTTTTTTTTTTCTTTTGTGGTATGCAGGCCTCTCACTGCTGTGGCCTCTCCCATTGCAGAGCACAGGCTCCGGATGCACAGGCCCAGCAGCCATGGCTCGTGGGCCCAGCCGCTCTGCGGCACGTGGGATCTTCCCGGACTGGGGCACAAACCCATGTCCCCTGCATCGGCAGGCGGGCTCTCAATCACTGTGCCACCAGGGAAGCCCTCTATAGAGGTTTTAACTGGGTTCAGTCACATATACCGTCCAGATTGTCTCAACAACGTATTACTGTCTCAAGGCTGCATTTGAAATGACTCCAGCAGGGGAGAGGGTGAGGAGCCTCCAGTTGCCTGGGTCTAGCTTATGGGTCAGCTGACAGTCATGTTCTCTTGATGACCTCCTCCAGCAAGATGACAAGTATATAATCACAATGCATAAATGTGTGCAGATTATAAGAATATTAAATTGTTATTTATTCCATTAGGTTTATATACATGTTTACTATAAAAAAGAGGTGGCAGCATAATCATTTTGAAATTCATTCCAAGTTGTTGATGTCTTGGTAGTTCATTCTTTTGCTACTGCCGAGTGGTTTTCCATTGTCTAGATAGATGAACCACAGGTTTTATATCCATGGATCCGGCGATGGACATTTGGATTATTTCCAGTTTTTGGCTATTACAAATAAAGCTGCTGTAAACATCCATCTATAAGTATTTTTATGTACATATACTTTTATTTCTTTTGGGTAAATACCCAGGATTGGAATGGCTGGGTTATCTAGTAAGTGTATGTTTAACTTAAGAAACTATCAAATGGTTTTTCAGAATAGTGTCAGTTTACATTCCCATCAGCAGCATGTATTCTCATAACCTCCCAGTGCTTGGTATGACCAGTCTTTTTATTTTAGACATTCTAATGGGTGTGTAGTAGTATCACATTATGGTTTTTGTTTGCATTTCTTTAATGATGGCTAATGCTGAGCATCGTTCATGTGCTTATCTGCCATTAGTAAACCTTTTTTGGCAAAATGTTCAAGTCATTTACTCTTTTTAATTGTTTTTTACCTGTTATGTTCTAATAGTTCTCTTTGTATTTGGATAAAAGTCCTTTATCAGATATGAGATTTTCAAATATTTTCTCCCAGTCTGTGGTTTGGTCTTTTTTTTCTTTTAATGATGTCTTTTGGAGAACAGAAGTTTTTCATTTTGTTGAAGCCCAAATTATTAATATTTTATTTTATGGATTGTGCTTTTGATATCTTATCTAAGAAATCTTGACCTAACATAAAGCACAGAAGTTTTTTCTTATGCTTTGCTTTATAAATTTTATAGCGTTATATTTTACATTTATATCTGTAATCCATTTCTGAGTTAATATTTGTATATGGTGCAAAATTCAATTGAAGTATATATATATGTATATATGTATATGAATATCTGTTTGTTAAAAAGACTGTCCACTGAATTGTGTTTGAAACTTTGTGGAAAATCAGTTAACTATATATGTATTGGTATATTTCTGTACTATCTATTCTATTCCATAGATCAATCTACCTATTTTGGAGCCAATACTTGTATCTAGATTACTATAGTTTTATGCTAAATTTTTAAGTAAGGCAGAAGAAATTTGTTCTTTTTCAAAGTTATTTTGCTTATTATAATTCCTTTGCATTTCCAAGTGAATTTTTTAATTGTCAACTTATACAAAATACTTCTGGGATTTTGATTGCAATAATTTGAATCTATACATCCATTTTAGAATAATGCCACCTTAATTAAGTCTTCTGATCCACAGACATGACGTATTTCCCCATCTAGTTAGATCTTCTTAATTTCTCTTTTCAATATTTTGTAGTTTTCAGTGTCCATATTTTAACAGATTTATCCTTAAGTAGTTCATATTTTTACCCTATTATAAAAATATATTTTAATTGCAATTTCCAATGGTTGTTAATAGAAATACAGTTGATTTTCAAACATTGATCTTTTATCCTGAAACCTTGAAAACTCACTTATTAGTCTTAGTAGCTACATAGATTTTCTGCATAGATAATCAGGGCATCTGTGAATGACTAGTCATGTGTATGGGTGGTAGGATTATGGAGGAAATTTGGGATGACCATCATGTTTGATATCACTATCATTAATAAGGATTAGAAGTGTAGAATTAATAATATGTTTTGCAAGAAGAAAAATGATTAAATTTAATGCTAGATATGTTGAATTCTAGGGTCCCATTGGAATTCCAATGGAAACATTTATCTCTTCTTAGGGGAGCAATCAGGAATGAAGATATGTATTTGGGAGTCATCACTGTAGATGATGCTCTGCTTTGTAGAAATATATAAAATAAAAATAAAAAGAAGAATATCAAGGATAGAACCATGGGAAGCATCATGTTTAGTTTAAGGTGGAGAGACGTGGATATTTTCATGTGCTGAGATAAGAGAGAAAGGAAATTAATTTAGAAGGAGACTCTTTAATTTCCTTTTCCTTAATGCTTTGTTCAGAATCACTAATATCTTTGTAAATCCAAGAGGAAGTATGTTGTTTCCCATAAGGGGTCATATCTCTATCTCTGGCTTCTGTCTGGATTCGGGTCCATGAAAATAAATTTGTTTCTCAGTCTGACATTGCATTTCTGAAATTGTAAATCTGAGAGACAGTTTCTATGTGATTGTGAGCCCTCCAGTATGTCATAATTTTTTTAAAGGTTTTTAGTAGAATAACTTATTTATAGTTACAGAAATAACGCAGATGCATTATAGAAAATTAGAACACAAAATGAGCAAAATAAAATAAAAACAAACATTACATTCCCACTGCCTTAGGGATCATCACCATTAATACCTTAGTACATATTAATATTGTACATCCTGTTTCATAAGCTGCTTTTCTTAGTCAATGATCCTCATCTTTCCTGTTCAGTAAATTTTTATCTCATCTAATACCCAGATCATATTCAAATTTCCACAATTGGCTAAAAAATGTCCTTTACAGTTGATTTATCTAAGTCAAGACCACACATTGCATTTGGTTATTATGTCTCTTAGATTATTTTAATTTGGCACAATTGCTTTTTCTAATGATCCTGACTTATCAAAGAGGCTGCCATATATCAAACTCCTAAAGATTTAGTTTCTACAAAGAAGATAGCCTGTTTTCATAGAGCTGTTCATGGAAAAATACTGTCCTAACAAAAATCAGTAATCTCATCAATTTACTAGTGTACCAGTCAGTACTTTGTCAAATCAGCCATAGTTATATATGATGCAGGCAACAAGAGCCAATATGTATGATGGAATAATTAGGACTGTTTCTGTGGGATCACTGAGCCTGGAATGGAAAGACCTAGATTCCCCTTCCATCTCTCTTTGTGATTCCAGCACATACCTCCAGCACTGGTCTTTATGGCTCTGACTCCACAGTCCTTGATCCTTGTAATATTAACTCTTTCTGTTCTCCCCGACAGAGGGATGGTAGCTCCTTCCTCTGTCTGGTGGTTTTTAAACATGTTCACAGATTCTCTGACATTCCTCCCACTAAGAGATAGGGCCTATGTCTTCTTCCCTTATATCTAGACCAAACTTACTGACTAATCAACCAACAGAATATGGCAGAAGTGACACTAAGTGATGTTTGAGTATCAGTCGTAAGGGGATGGATTTTCTAACCTTTCTCTTGGATTACTTGCCATTGAAGTCTAAGCCATCAGTAAGAAGTCTGAGACTGTTATGTTGTAAGGAAGGCCAGGCCACATGGAGAAGCTCTATGTGGGTGTTCTAGCCAACAGCCCTTGCTGAGGTCCCAGCCAACAGCCAGCATCGACTATCACATGTGTGAGCAAGTAAGATTTCAAGATGATTCTAACCTCCATCACCATCTGACTATAACTGCATGAAGGAATCCAAGTGAGAGCCACCTAACCGAGTACCCCCTTCCCCCAGATCCTAAAACTGTGAAAGATAATGATTTTTAAAAATGATTGTTTTGAGCTACTGAAGTTTGAGGTACTTTGATATGCAAAAACAGAGAAATGGATTACTCAGTTACTCATTTCTGAGTTACCTCATCACCCCTGGTTTTCTCTCTTACCTCATCTACCATCTGTGTATCCAATCCCCTCAATTAAATGTCCTCTCTTTGAAAAACCTAGAATTGTTTCTGTTCTCCTCACTCGAACCTTACTGATAACCCTCCCAGGTAGGGCCTGCACAAAACAGCCAGGAAAAATTGAAAAAAAAAATCATCCAGATCACATGTTGATCTTTTTTAGTTACATGGCTTACTATGTTTATTATCAACTGGTTTGTAAAACCAGCATCCTAAAATGTTTCTGTTCTCTCAGAAACTATAAATATAACCTTTTGAGCATGTGTAGAAACCTGCCCTATATTTGAATAAGTACAAGATAAGAATTTCAGAATTTGTTAAAGTTCTAAAAAGAAATGGGATTCTTAATGGTATCTGTTTCCTTCACTACAGCAAACTGCCTTTTATTTTTGTGCCTACCAACAAAAAGGGAGAGAGCTTTAAAAACACACCCTTATTTTTATTTTTATTTTAATGTCTTTTCCTTAGGAAAGTTATAATGTTTCTTTGTAATATGAGGAAGTATAGTGAAGATGATTCTGGCATAAAATGGCTTTCACTACTTAAAAGCTGGCTTTGCTTGTGAACTGCAGCACATGTAGTAAGAAGTCTGCTGCTCCCCAAGCATTGTAGGGTGCTTAAGACTAGGGACTTAGATTTATGTGAATGGAGGCAGTAACTCCAAAACTTCATGGGAATATTCCTCTCAGGGTGTCAGGCTCTGCTGGATACTCCAGGGAGTAATTCCAAAGTGAATCCCAGGGAGTTACATTTTACAGCCTTGGAGTGTGTGGGTCCTGAGTTGGTTAGAGTCCAGGAAGCTAGCCTTTGGTGCCTGTTTCATGGAGAAGGAAACTTCCCAGAGCAGGCTTTGCCACAGTTTCAAAGATGTTGTTTAATGGACAGCAAGTCTGCTTCCGTAGTTAGTACTGCAATATTAGTTCTGCTCTCATGTTTCCCTTTACCATCAATTTCTTTGTCTCCTCTGACATCATTCTGCATGCAACACATGGCCTGGGTCAGCTTCAGTTTTCTCTAGCTCAGCTTTGGGAACTGAGGTCTCACTCATTTTCTGACACAGTAGAGACTAAAGTAGGAGACTCCAATCCATCAAGCAGTAGAAGAGAAGACAAGTTTTGCTGCCAAAATCCACGAAACCAGTGCTAGCCCCACGAGGCACTGAGCTGCAGCCTTTCCTTAGGATCTGCATTGTTGGTCCCCTCCACATGGCTGGGTTTCTACCTGTCTCTGTCTCATTGCATCACATCCTGCTGGCACTGGCCCTTAGTCCGGAACCCTTACATACTCTGATGGTTCTCTGACAACCTGCCCGGTTCTGACCTAGCTCTTTTGCTAGCTCTCTCTTTACCATCCTTGGCTGAAAACTGCCTCACGTTTACTTGGCCTGGTGATGGCGTCTGTCCCCAGAGAATGATAACTCACAGCCCTGACCCCGTTCCCTCACCCACCTCACCTTAACCTTGCACCGAAAGTGACCCCTACCTGGACTGTGCTGCTGCCATGCCCCAACTTCCCTACCACCCAATGAATTCAGGCACTCATCTGAATGGAAGGTGAGTTTGCCACACTCTTCTGGTTATGGATTACTCCTCTTGGTCTGTTTTCTTGTCCCTTGTTTGAGCCTGCCTGAGTTATGACACTGTTCTTTGGTCTTAACCTTTCCCCTGGCCTCTATCAGGCTTCACTTTCATTCCTGTCATTCCAAATAAAAGCACATAAAAGGCTTCGCGTTGAAATTTGAGAGGGGAAGAAGATAAATGCTGAAGTAAATTTGTAAAGCCAGAGGCTGTGGAGCCCAACAGGTGTGGAATAGCAGGGAAAATAATGGAGAAGCAGGTGATCAGCACTTATCAGGAGAAACTCATAGGAAAGAGGATCCAAAACAATACTTATAGCCTCAGGTGGCTGTATGTTTAACAATGTACAGAACATAACAATAAAGAAAGTGAACTTAAAACTCAACCCAATTGTGAATATGATCTCTTAGGCATTATTGAGACTTGGTAGCATGGAACAGTGGTAATGGAACATTGTCTCCACTGGTAGCCAGTCTTCACTTGGGTGAAGTCCCTAACTATCCATGTGACCACTCTGATTCTCTCCTTTGAAAACTGGTGAAATTGATGAAACTAAACTTTATCTCCAAGTTTCTTTCTTAGTTCTGACATTCTATGAGCATGGCCCACAGCCCATTCTCACAATTGAGTCTATACATTATGGGTTCAGCCAAATGCTGTTTTCAGGTTCTTTAAATAGTTACACGTGTCCCAGAAACAGAAGAAAAATTATAGTTGTTGGGAGATGATGGCATATGAAACCAGCTATATCAATTGTAAAACACGAGTCATTGTTGTGCAGTATTTAATTTTTGGTTTTATAACATTTTGACATCCAGCTCATGAAAGATCTATCACTGGTTATGTGAGTTTACACTATCCTCTGGGGACTTTTTTTTTTTTTTTTTCTTCCCACTTGTTGCTTCTAAAAGGTTCTTAAGAGATATTTGAGTGAAACCTCTCTACTGTGCAGAGCCTGTGGGGAGTACAGTCATAGAATGATGAAACTTTTAGGATAAAGAGGCTTTTGCATTTTCTGGACATGGAAGCAGGAACCCAATTTCAGCCAGAAGTGTGAATGAAAGGAACATCAATAAGTTGGTCTTTCCGTTCTGATACCATGATGTCTATAATATGGAATGCAAGGTTCAACCAGATTTGCATTTGAATCCCAGCTCTGCCTTAATGAGCAAGATATTTAGTGTCTCCAAACCTCAGTTTTCTCAGTAAAATGGGGACAGTATTACATATTTCATACGCTTATTTTAAAGACTAATAGAGGTAATGTATGGAGCATTTCTTGGCACATAGGAAATATTTAGTAAATGTTACTTTTATCATTGTTATCTATTATTTATGAACCATCCAAAATGGAGACTGTCCAGTAGGAAGTACACCAATATAAGCTAAAATGAGTTTCTCACTTCAAATTACACTTTCTAAGTATCTGAATTCTTATTTTCAGTTAGACTTCACAATTTAAAATGACAAAATTTGGTTTCTGAGAAATTAAGAAAAATGTAGTTCACAGATGAAAAAGCAAGAATATTTTGGCATTCAAGGCAGTAAACAATCTAAACCAACTAGATAGACCAGGACAATGGAATATGCTTTTGTACTTTCCAAGTATGAAAAGCAACTTCTCAGTTTCATGTTACAGTTATGTTATTACTTGCAAAATAGCAAAAGAATTTGCAGAAACATTTTTATTTAAAGAATTAATTCTAGGGCTTCCCTGGTGGCGCAGTGGTTGAGAGTCCGCCTGCCGATGCAGGGGACGCGGGTTCGTGCCCCGAACCGGGAAGATCCCACATGCCGTGGAGCGGCTGGGCCCGTGAGCCATGGCCGCTGAGCCTGCGCGTCCGGAGCCTGTGCTCCGCAACGGGAGAGGCCACAACAGTGAGAGGCCCGCGTACCGCAAAAAAAAAAAAAAAAAAAAAGAATTAATTCTATTTTTTGAACAGCAAGTTACCACCACTGAGCTTTGTGTTTGCCCTCTCACTTTGTTTTAAAACTGAGTAGACAGTCAAAAGAAGTGGTGAAATCATGCCTTCAGATAAATAGTGTTTCTGAAAAAAAATTTTTTAATAAATGTATTTTATTTATTTATTTTTGGCTGCGTTGGGTCTTCGTTGCTGTGCGCAGGCTTTTCTCTGGTTTCAACAAGCGGGGACTACTCTTCGTTGCGGTGCGCGGGCTTCTCATTGCGGTAGCTTCTCTTGTTGCAGAGCATGGGCTCTAGGCACAAGGGCTTCAGTAGTTGTGCAGAGCGCGGGCTTAGTTGCTCCACGGCATGTGGGATCTTCCCGGACCAGGGCTTGAACCCGTGTCCTCTGCATTAGCAAGTGGATTCTTAACCACTGTGCCACCAGGGAAGCACCCAGGTAGTGCTTTTTGATGCCCATGCTCTGAACTGTAGCTATTATACATGTATATATCCTTTTTATGAAGAAAGTGAGGAAAACCCAGGAAGCATCTGTGGATTGTTAAGAACTCTTGAAAAGGAAATATTTGGGTAAATTTTCTAATCTAAGCCTGGTTTGGGAAAAAAAAATAGTAAAAATAATGACTTTAGAATTATATATTTTATAGGTATTCAATAAACCTGTATTTACAGGTGTTCTAAAAACCATGTTTTTAAATGAAGGGACTGCTATCCATTTTTCTTTCCACTGAGGATGAAACTAACAAAAGGAGTAAATTTTTTTTCTTTAAATGTGCAAGCAATTATTTCTATTTGACTTTATTGCATAAAGGCTTTTCTTCAACACTCTTGGGAATTTTAACAGCAGTAAATATTATTAAATTTTTTGCAGAACCTCTCTCTGACCTTCTACATTGGAGACTAAGCATCCTTTCTCTCCGTATTCCTCTGTACTTCATTTATCTCTGTTGTACTGCTTGTCAGACTATACGGGAAATTCTTTAAGGGCAGGAGTTAAGAAACTTTGAATCCCTGCTGTTTGACGTGACATTTGCTCAATCACATGGGTTGAATGAACAGTTGAAAAATTAACGATACAAGTATCTTGGGGAAGGAGCGGGGTAATATGCAGGCCCGCAGACAGAACTAACATCCATGAGATCAGGATTCCTGTTTAGATGGGACTAGCTGGGAAGGGAGGTATCTGAGAATTCTAGAGTATTAGAAGGGCCTGGGTTAGGATTCAGTCCCTATTCCGTCTATTTTCCAAATCCCCATAATACTAGTGTGGATTGGGAGAAACTGAAGCAGTGGTTCTTAGGAAAGGAAGTACTCCCCCGTGGGAGGCATTCTGGAAATTGTGGAGGGGTGTTTTGGGGTTGTTAAATATTTGGGGATGGCTCTCTACTGTCATTTAATAAGGTTGGATCCAGGGATTCTAGTTGCCTTACCATGTGTGGGAGAGCCCTGCGCAACAAATGTATACATATCCTGTGCACATTTCAAATTATCTTAGCCTGGAAATGAACTCCAGCTGACATGTGAACACAGGTGCTTTTTATGCAGTTTTAATATGCAGTTTATTTTTCAGGAAATGCAACTGATATGTAAATTGAGAAGAGTAAGGTATTTTGCTTTGTTTGGAAATTTCTCAAAAGTTATTCATCATTTCAGAAAATTATGAAACTGTGTTGGTTGTGCATTTGAGTGGTTGACAAGACCCCCTGCCAGTTTGCATGTGTGTCTGTCATACCAGTGATGGATGCTTCTATGTCCTGGTGCAGGCACCAGACCACTTCAACACATCTTCTACTATGTCAGGCCTAAGGGCTTACATAATGAAGTATGTGTGGTTTCTTATCAGTTGACATCATTTTATTTCTTCTTCATGCTAGAGTTAGAGTGTTATATTGAGTTTTTGTGTGAAGGTAGGTTACATATAGTTCCGAAAGTCATTTTCTGAATCTCTTAGCCAGAAGTGTTTTCAGTCTTTTTCAGATTTTAGGAAGCCAATGAAGTACATACACCTGATAGTATATGACACTCTTGGTGGATATGGGAGAGCCCCTGTAACCAAACACATTGATTTTGCTGTAGCAAATATTCATAATAGGTGGGATAAATAGAAATTTACTCTCATTAGTTCAGGTCAGGGGATGCAGGCATATGAGGTTAGGTGCCAAAATTTGGTAAAAGTTTTCAGATTTCAGAGCTTGTTGGTCTTTAGAATTATGGAGAAGGAACTGTGGAATGAATGCATTATTTCTATATAGATGGATTATAGTGACTATGTATTTTATTCCAGGACAGTAAAAGGGGTATTAAAATATTGGTGCAAAAGGAGATTTGGGATGTGATGCAGTTAGGGATCATTGATGGAGTTGAAGAAACTCAGACTTCTAAATAACCATATGCAGTGAATCACTGACTGAGTTATGGCCTAGACTTGATTCTGAAATAGTTCCCTGAGGCTAGAGTCCATTCATAAAATATTGAAATGTACAAACCTGGTTATATATCTTTACCTGCTTTTACAACAAGGGATTGCACTCAGGACCACTGGTGCTTTGTTGATATGAGAATGTTATGTACTCCTGTGAAAAATGAAACATAAAGCAACAGTCAAAAAAGCCAGATGCACTCTCCAGGTTGTTAAAAAGGGGTTTTGTCCTTTTTCATTTCCCATAAAAGCAGAGCTGTGCCTTCTAAAATTGGAACTTATTCATGTGCTCACCAGGTGCCAGCACATAAAAATCAAAAGTGGAGAAAGCTGAAACAAGATATTTTAAAAATAGAAGTAGGAGATGAGAATAGGGAAAGAGGTAAATGAAAAGAAAGTAAACGAAAAGAAAGAAAAAATAGCTGTATGGAAACACGTTGATGGGGTAAAGTGCACATAGAATTTTATTAAACAGACCTAATTTATTGGATAAGAAATGATCATTTATCCACCTAATTGTTTTAGTTGGGGTGGGTGCTTGGGCTCATCCATTCAAATTCTTTGGCTTATATTTTTTACATTTAAAAACACAGGATCCAAAGGCAGTTAGTAGAGAAGTTGGGAAGAAACCCAGAGCTGCCAATTCTGAGTGCAGTTTTCTTTTCACACTAGAACTTGGGCTTAAGTGAAGACTCTTGAGAATGAGGAGAAAGGACAGACCTGAGGTATGTTTCGAAGGGAACACAAGCAGTACTTATGGATTTGGAGAGACTATGTAGGGAGAGACAAAGGAAGGGGAAAGGGTTGAGAAGAGTAGAAATCTTTTAAAAAGAGGAGTGCTATCGGCAGAAGTGGACATGATTAGAAAGAGGAGGATAGGAATAATGAAGTTCTATTTTAGATATTTTATCCTTAAGTAACAGAATCACATTTTATTGAAAATGCCTAGTGGGCATTTGGAAATAAATAAAAGTCGTCAAGTGGCTTTGAACCATCAATATACTTTCATTCAAATGCTCCATTTTTTTTTTAAAGCCCAACTGTATACAAATCAGCTCCAGAGAGTTAAAGATGTTTGGAATTTTGGGTTCCAGGGAAGTGAGCACCTGGGAGTTTTGACCTGGATGGTATTTTGTAGTAATGAGAAGAGACAATTTTGGTGAATTCCTCCAGTGACTCGGGGTTGTTGGTTATAAGCAACATAAAGTAAACAGGTGGCTTAACTAATGGTATACATGGCAGGACATTATGCCAGGCCTCTTGAGGAGGCAAGAGCTGGAAACCCCCAGGAATCCAGGGGGCCGCTTTCTCCACCTTCTCTGCTGGAAGCTTCTAGAACTGTTGTGTTCTAATTCCAGGTAATGTGATTGGGCCAGCCAACGGACAGTGACCTTCTGCCCACTTGGTAGAGCTGCTGGAACAGACACACTGTATAGGGGCATGGCCACGGCAAACAATTTGAAAATATGCCTGCTAAATACCATTGGCCAAGCCCTTCACTGAGTATGTGGAGGGTGGCTCAGGAAGAGGGAGTGCTTGACCATTCCGAAGACTTGGGTCATGGGCATTTATAATTTTAGAATTTTTTTTCTTTTTCTTTCGGTACGCGGGCCTCTCACTGTTGTGGACTCTCCCATTGCGGAGCACAGGCTCCGGACGCGCAGGCTCAGTGGCCATGGCTCACGGGCCCAGCCGCTCGGCGGCATGTGGGATCTTCCTGGACCGGGGCACGAACCCGTGTCCCCTGCATTGGCAGGCGGACTCTCAACCACTGCGCCACCAGGGAAGCCCTAATTTTAGAATTTTTAAAACTAGGAAAGGAGTGCACCATGGCATTGCCTGCTCTAGGAATGACACCTCAAAGACCAGCAGTGTGAGGACTGGCTGACCTGTCCCGTCGGAGTCTGAGCCCTGATCCAGGTGACTGTCAGTGTCGGAGCAGAAGCATTGCTTGTGAGTTGGGAGCCCTTTCCACACTGTGGTCACAGGAAGATGGCGTGTGGTGAGGCTGCTTTGTAGAAGGCTGGGCTCAATTTGTGGCTCTATTTTGAGAAGTCCTTTCTGTCTGGAGACTTGGTGCAACCAAAGCCAGGTGGCTGCTGTAGGATAAACCACTGCCTCTCTTTTCTCGGTGCACCCTTTGCCTCACACACGGGCCTCTGCTTCTAGGTGTCCTCATAGAGCTTGGGCGCTCACCCTGCTTCTGTGGGCTGTCACAGTTCAGTTCCTTGAGCACCCTGCAGCTGTCTTATTGCCACCTGTTTTCCATGCGCCCTGCTCAGCTCAGTAAAGTCATATTCTGTCAAAAAACTACACTCTGGGGTTAGTAAGCCAGGGAGCCTAGCAGCTTGGGGAGGTTGGACCACTTATGCTGTATTAGCTCCTCCTCCTTCTCATAAAGTACCTATGGAAACAAAGATACTGTACTGGATAACAGCAGCGACAGCACATTGAGATTACTAGCTGTTACTCATTGAGGCCAGATACTTAAACTGTTTTAAAACTTCAGATCTTGGGACTTCCTTGCTGGTGCAGTGGTTAAGAATCCGCCTGCTAATGCAGGGGACATAGGTTCGAGCCCTGGTCCGGGAAGATCCCACATGCCGCGGAGTAACTAAGCCCGTGCGCCACAACTACTGAGCCTGTGCTCTAGAGCCTGCGAGCCACAACTACTGAGCCTGAGCGCCACAACTACTGAAGCCCGCGCGCCTAGAGCCCGTGCTCTGCAACAAGAGAAGCCACCACAATGAGAAGTCCGCGCACTGCAAAAAAGAGGAGCCCCCGCTCACCACAACTAGAGAAAGCCCACGCGCAGCAACAAAGACCCAATGCAGCCAAAAAAAAAAACTTCCCCCAAAACTCAAATCTTTACTCAACTGTGAGACAGGTATAATACTGTTAAGTTTATCCATATGAAGTTATTTATACTCTATCATTTTGTCCTACAGAAATGACAGTTTCATCTGGTTAGACCTAAGGTTTTACATGCAAAAAAAGGGAAGCTCAGGGAAGTTATAAAATGTTACCAAAGTCACACACCCTGATTCAGAGCTAGCATTTTAACACTAGGCAGTTGGCTTCTGGGTCATTGGTACTTGCACTGTGCCTGACTGACTGCTGGATCTTGTAAAAGGTACGCTAATTGGTCCTTTCTTTGGAGAGCTTTCAGGCTAGAACATACAGCTGCAGAGAGATTTGTAGAACCTCCAGAATCCCCTAATTCTGCAGAGCACTGACCCAGTGCTGGGACATTTGAACCTGAGAGTGAGACCCCAGTACCCAAACTCATGAATACTAAGATGGCACTGTGAGGTTAGAAGTTGAAAAGGGAAGTGGGCAAAGTTGTCAACTCAGAGGACATCTGGATGGGAGGACCTGCTAGGAGATTGCTATGGTCTGAATGTGAAACAGGAGGCTTCCGGAAGCCAAAAGGCGGAAGCCAGCACTGTTTCCCAGTGGGGTTCTACCAAGCCCACCAAGAGATATCTGGAGGCAAATAGGCTGGGAAACTGCATTCTCCTGCAACTAAACCAGAAGCAGTAGTAGGGAGTGAGACCAAGAAGCAAAGCTTATCTCTCTGTCTCTGTCATGCCGCCACCCTGACCCCAAAACTCTGCTTTTGTGTTCCTCTGGGTATCTATATTTACTCTTTCCCTGTCTTTATTAACAGCTCTCTCAGTTTCTTCATGCATATGGTGAAAAATGACCACCCCAAGAATGCCCCTAAATTCCAGTGGCCACAAACACTGGTGAAAAGCACTTCATGCTAGTTAGAAGTTCCCCAGAGAGATATGCCTATCTATCAGGCTTGGGTCAGAGGTCCTCTGAGGCCAGGGGTAGGTTCAGTGCACACTCTCTAAGGAGGGGACCTGGTACAATAGGCAAATTGACAGGCTTGTTATAGCTGGTATTAAGCCAAATTGAGAAGCTAGCTAGGAGTTTGTCTGTATGCTTTTATTTCTCTTCTGGTGTGTCTGTGCTCACTCCTGAATCTTCACAGCTTACCCCAATATTGTAGCCTGCCTTCCCCTGTCCCAAGCTGCCATGCCATAGGAGGTATTAGTTCTAGTATAAGATCTGTTCTGATCTTAGGTAATGTGAGAAGGAGTGGTTATAATCTGTAAATTTTTTTTAAGGTATGGGCATATAAATTTAAAGAATAATCCCTTAAGGTTTGTAAGAAAACAAACATTTGGAGAGATATCGTCAAGTCAGCCATCCCTTTTAGTCTAGGACTGTACCTGTTTTTATCACTGAAAGTCCCTGGTCCCAGGAAACCCCTCTTTCTTCCAGGCACACTGGGACTATTTGCCACCCTAGAAGTCCAATGAATGCCTTTTTTACCTTTCTAGAGTAGTTATCAAGGGTGAAGAAGCCTGTTTTTCTTCTCCTCATAAAGTGATTGGGTTAATCCACACTGTTTATCTAGACTAGCTAAAAAATTGTGTATTTCTTTAAGCTAAGGTTCAAGAAGCATCCAAATTTGACAGATGTGGATTTATTCCATAAGGTATGGGTGTAAAAAATATTCTATATAAATATTAAAAAATTCTGTTTTACTTGTTCCAAAGCAGCACTTCTCAAACTTGTATGTGCTTTGGAATCCCCTGGGGATCTTGTTAAAAGGCAGATTCTGAATCAGTAGCTCTGGGTGGGGTCTGAGGGACTGCATTTCTAACAAGTTCTCAAGCCATGTGCTACTAATGCTTTGAGGACGATACATTGACTAGAAAGTTTCTAAATCATAAAATCTATTGCTCAGAACCCCCAGTTTTGGGTAGACAAAACTTCAGTTGGACTATTATTTTGAGGTATGCCCCTCTTGAATTATTGTGAGGACTCATTTGGTGATTGGAAAATGGAGAGGTGGGCTTTGCTTAGTTTCCCAAAGCAGTGACGACAAAAGAGAAACTGATGTCTTTATACATTTTCCTGCAACACAAATATACCTTTTAGGTGTTCGATTTTAAACTTGTGTAGTTTTAAAGCTCGAATTTGATGTAATATGCATCTAGAACTTGCTGTGCTTCCGGTAATAGATGTCTGAGTTTGCAGATCATTACTGATGGAGTAGCTGACCTCTTTGTCTGCCAACATTAAAATTTTCTCTCACTAAGAAGCTATCATTTTGCAAAATCAGCTTCTTCAGATGCTGACTTTTTTTGATCTGATGTGTAAGACATAGCATGTGAGAGCCATTGGAAACTGAAGCACTAAATGAATGTAAAATCTTATTCTCATAGATTTATGATAGGTTGAGTGCCAGCTTAGTAAAAATGCTTCTCAAGATGTCAGCTTAGTAGAAATGCTTCTCAGGGTGTCCTTGGTCATCTTTTAGATTATAGATCATCACTTGATGATCTTTGCATATTTCTGATAGGAATAAGAAACGTGAGGAAGAAATAAACATAGAAGTGCTAGTCCATTTTCTGTGCCCCCTAATTGATACTCCTTTGGAGTGTGTGTGCATTGCTGGCTGAGCCTGGGCAGACTTTGATCTATCTTAAGCAGATGCCTGTAACAAAATGTTAGCTGGGCTTTAGGGACGGCTAATGTCTCACAGGCTGCAGAATGTTATTAAGGCTTGATTGCAATCTCTTGACATGATAAAACTGAATTGAAGAACAGGAACTAGCTGCTTGGCAGCTCTGATGGCAGTTGGAAAGCTCAGAGAAGACACAAGCATTAAGGAAGAAAGAACGCTGACAGAAGCTGGGCAGGCAGACAGGGCTATTTAATTCAGAGGGGTGGGTGTTAATTAATTTATTTGAGTTGAAGGAGATCTGATTTCTAAGCCAGACTACAAGCTGTTGCCCGTCTAGCTGGGGACAATGTCCCCACAGCTATAGGAATATCATCCGTCATCTGGGTGGCTGATCTCATACCATATCCATCTTCCTGGGTCCAGACTCACCATGCTGTGTCATCTGGACGCCAGCAGCCCGTTTTTCTTACGCTTCAATGTTACTTTTACTGTGCGTTCCTGTCTAGCTGCTTGTCTCTGCTTCTCATTTCTCTCAGAACTCCCTTAGAGCCCCAAAATGATCCGTGGCAGGTGGACAGAAGGAAACCAGGAGTGAGTTGGAAGTTATCACTCCTAAAATGGCATTATTTTACATGTATGAAGTTTTGGCTTCCTATACTTTTAAGATGGGTCAAATGTTTTCCAGAAAAAAAGGTTAGTCATTAAAATTCACTAAAGCAGATGTCAGGTTCATGGTGTCTTGATTTCCCATCTGGTCTCTGCTTTCTCACTACCCAAAATTATTTTCTCTCAGTTCCATTGTTTCACATAACAAAGGGCCTGTCTGATGATGTCCTCCCACATGCAGTTCTATGGAGGCGTTTATTATAATAATTAATTTTTCAAGGCAATAAAATGGTATGATGTATTATAAAGTGCAAAAAGAAATGAGTGAAAGTTTTGGGGTAATTTTTTAAAGTATTTTAATGTAGTGGAAAGAGCACTGGATTTGGGTCAGAGGATCTGATTCAAGCAAGTCACTTAAAAATACAAGGAGCCCTGTACATGTGTGTCAAAATTCCTCAATCTGTGGCATTAAAAGGATGAAATTTATTGTATGTACATTAAACCTGTATAAATATAACTTGAAAAAATCTGAGGAGTAACTATGCTTTATTTATTAAGTATGAAGATAACACATGCTCATCTGAAAATATAGAAAAGCAAATACACGTGCACACACACACACACACACACGTGCCATAATATTTCAACCATGAGATGATCACATATCTATCTTCTGGTGACAGTGGGGTGAATTAATCATATCCTGCCATTCAGGGTGCCTCTATCACCACTGGCCCATGCAAAGCCTCTCCTTCCCCCTTCATCCCCTCCTCCCATTTCATTCCTCTATCTTGTGTGCACTTACAGAATATACTTCGATTTATATCACACTTATAAAATATGCAGTGTTGTTTGTGCATGCATTTGTTTTTATTCTATTTACATGATATGTTATTGTCTGTAGAACACATTCTATTTCAGAATTATTTTACTCAATACTTATGTATTAAAAATATATCAGGATTATGTGTAAATTTAGCTGATTGATCCCAATTTCTACAGAGCATTTGCAGGGCTATTGTTTCCAGTGTCCCACAACCCCACACAATATTGAAATAAACCTCCTTAGACACATCCCCTCATGGATCTCTGAGGTCACGTCTCTAGGTTATATACCTGTGAGTGGGTTTGCTGGATCATGGGATCCAGAATGTTTGTATCAGTGTATTCACCCACTAGTTATTTTAGTTATTTTTTCCACACATCCTCCAGCATTTATGTATTTAACTAGCTTTCTGAATATATTTTTTTAAAATGAAATTTTCTTGTCATATAATTTACTTTAAAAAGTCTTCTATGGTGGACATTTTTTTTCAGATTTAAAGTAATATTCTAATGTTATATTCAAAGGTAGGCCTTAATTATTGGACTGTCATCATTTGTTTAACTGATACCCTATTTTGTGATATTCAGGAAAAATATGCTTTCAAGATAGGACATAAACAAGTCTACAGTTGAGGAAACATGATTATCAAATTAATAAATTGAATCACTGATCTTTGGACATGTGTAGGGACCTACTTCTTACCAATCTTGTAGTGTTGCTAAATGTAACATTTTGTTTAGAGGAAACTGATGAAATTTCAAAGGTATTAAGAGAAGTAATTCAATAAATAAAAGGATAAACTGAAAAGAAATGAAAACCTGACTTCCAGAGCACTACTATCCATCATACACTCTTGACAATCAAGTTGCTGTGCAACTTGATTAGTTAATGGAAATTAGTTAGTTAATGGAAATAAAAAAACAACTATGAGGTATACCATATCCCTTATGTAGAGGGATACCAAATCTAAGTGCCTAAACTCATTGGTGGGAATTACCTTAGGATAAAGTGTAATTAAAAATAATAAAATTTCCCAGTTTTAACAAAATACTTACTTTTCATATGCTAAACTTTCTTGCAAGTTTCCTTATGAAGTTGAGTAACATGAAGCCAACATTTATGTTACATTCTTCAGTGATGCAATATTTCGGGTGTTTGATGTATGTATTGATTATTTCTTCACCACCCCGACACCTACCATCTCTGATGCAAATCTTCAAGTGTGTATTGAATGTTAGGATGATACTATGATACTTTCAGATCATCAATGATTTGCCATAAACTGCTTTTGGAGAATTCAATATTGATATGTCGAGCAAGATATCTGAGAATAGAAGGAATTTATTTCAGCACACAAAAATTAAGTAGATCCACAGCCTTTGATTAAGAAGTCTTCTTTGAAAGAGCGTCGTCAACCTTTTAGACTAAGGATTTTTAGGCATAGCATGTACAACATTATGTATGTAAAGAATTTCAGAGTCCCTAGTGTAAGAAAAAGATGAGTGCTGATTGTGATTCTTTTCTAAAGTGTAACATTCTGCATCTGACTGACATTTAGTTAGACTTTTATGTAGGGGGTGAGGAAAACTGCTGAAAAAAATGAAATAACCTTGCATGAAAATGTTCTTTTTTGATGATAGGATGTTATTTACTATGCACTGTGCTTTATATCTGGACAGCATAATTTAAGTTACCTATTTATGAAGGGTAAATATATCCTTAATAAGAGAGCTCAAAGCAGACTTTATACTAGGAAATGTCTCACTTTTTTTCTTGTCTACTTACTTGGAGCAAAGAGAATTATTTTCTATGAAGAACACTATTTTTAGAATACTACCATTTTTAAACACAAATAATTGCAGGTACCTTGGGAACTTTTGGAGGTTAAAATATTCATATTCAAATTGCTCTGTGTTGGTATTTGAACTGGAAGACAACTTGAAGAGGAAGAAGTAAAGCAAGTCACTTTCTGTATGAGTGAGGATTAGCCTTGTTCATATTTGCATGGGCAGGGCCAAAGCCAATGCTGGGTACATGAAACATGCTAAAAAGTCTTTGCTGAATAAATTAATGAGTTGGGAAATAAAGCAATTGGGTTTGTAAGGGAAAAAGTGAAAATATAAAGATGGGGATTGACTTTCTGAAAGGTTACTGGCATTCAACTTCAATTCACATGTTTCATTTACATAGGACACACAAATGTGGGATAAACAATGAACTAGGAATAATTTCATCTCGTGCCTCACTTTCTTCAGTCTGGAAAGTGGATATATTAATAATTTCCTCCCATCTTTATTTTTCCTATGCTTTCCTTTTCGGAGTTGTTTTAAATTTATTTTATGTTGCTGTATTGTATGCATTTCTGTAGGCTTCTTTTAGTCTCTATAAGAATTGGGTAGACATAAGTTGAAGTGTTGATAGGTCTTTTGTTTAAAATCAAGTTAGAGCCGCTCTAAGTAAGGATTCAAAATTTCTTCATCAACAAGCATTTGTAAACATATATGATGGATGATTTTAACATACACACTCTGCTTATCACTCTTCTAAGTAAAATATAAGATTATTTCCCCCCAATGTCAGTCACCACTAATGGGCTGCTCTAGCTCCAGAATCTATTGGCCCATGTTAGAGTTAGTGCCTGACTTACTATTTAGTCCCATCCATAAAATGGATATTTCATAATCCCCTATTCTCAGGAATGTTATGAGATTAAATAAGGTAACAGGCAGTGTTCTCTGTCTATTTAACCCAGTTCATTTCTCCCCATCCTCACCCTGCTGGCCGGAACTTCCCAGCCAGCAATAACAAGTTACATTTATGCCATAAGATGCGATCTACATGGGCAAGAGAAATCTTGGTGGTTTCAGAGATGCTCTATTCTGAAATGTCTTAAAGACCCAAACCTGTCCCCAGAGAGGAGTAAGAGGGGCCAGAGTCAGGGGCTTTGACCACATGGAGCAACAATCAAATGGAGCTGGGATCCTGGGAGGAGAGCAGAGAGGCAGAGGAGGAGGAGGGTAAGGAGGAGTTGTGAATGGGGAGAAAGAAGTCTCAGATGCTCTTCTGAGGCTGACTTTATTGGTTAGAAAGGCGACCCTATGGAGATAGCAAATAAATGAATGGCCCATTTTCTGGATCCCAGTGTGTTCCTGACAGACCTCTAGTAAAAATACATATTTTCTGAAAATGAAGTTCTTTGTTACCTGTTCCTCTGGATGTTAAATGAAAGTTATATGTATATGAATATTGTGGCATATGCTCATATTTCATTGACTCTAAGATGATATCAGCTGGAAGATGCATTTTTATTTTATGAGCCACCGGGAAAGGAAAAACAAAGACCTGCTAGTTTAACAATGGCCACAATATTTTGTCACTTGAAATCTTTAGTTTAAACATATGGAAAAAGCTTTTTAAGATGTATTTACATGTAGATTGCTCATATATATCACTCTTGAGCATACATATAAAGGCAAATAAATACAAAATAAATTGATTTGGTTGTTCCTAAATGCGTTCATACACAGAGTTTAATTCTCATGAATCACCTTTCCACTCAGAGTCGTTGATATGTGTGCTTTTTCACACAGGGCAGTTCGTCCTTTCTTCAATCAAGAGCACCGATGATGCAGTGTTTCTTAAAAGTGTGCTTTGCTATTGTCTTGGATTTTCTTCCAAGCTGGTGAACACCAGTCAGCAAGTTTAATATGCAGGCAATGACGGCTATGTCATGACTGTCAGGGAGTGATCCAATGGTCAGTTGCCCAACAATTTCAGAGATGTTAACACATGGGAAAAATGCATGTCTTAGAATGAATGAAATACTCAAATGTCCTAGGACCCTCAGATCCCTCTGTAACTACCTGGAGGTTGAGCCTTTCACATTTAGTGCGTTGGTGAATATGTGTTGCAGCTTCCACAGCCTGAGGGAACAAATGTTTCCTAAGTTACAGTGGCTCTAGAGTTCAACGGATGGCTGGCTGGACCTTGAGGTCCCCAACTCCACAGCCCCCAGAATTATTTCAGAAAAGGGGATTCAGTGAGTCTCACATGAAAAACTACACACTGACTGTGAGCCCAGCCCTATGTGGCATGTTTTCTCCCTTTGGCTCGTGCTGATCAATACCCACCACACCTGAAGCTGCCTAAATATGCCTGACAGATGTCAGCTGCTGCCCTGCCCTTTGCAAAGCCACAATGTCTGTGCCCAAGAATATTGTCTTCTAATGCTCCCAGTGATTTTTATCTCCAGGATGTCAGAGATGTAGGAGTTTTTGTGCATAGTGGGGACAATTGTCTTCTCCTTAACTCCTCGTCTCATTTTATCCCCTGGGTGCCAAAGGAGCAAGGCTTATCCCTGGAGTCCATTGAGTCTTCCAAGAAACTCTTAGCTTCTGGTTGTCATCCTTGCAATATTAGGGCTTCAAACCATTCCAAGGTTCCAAGAGGGAGACAGATACCAAGATATCATTTCCATTATTCCCTCGTATCCCTCACCTATCTTTCTGTTGGCTTCCCTGCCAAGACAAAATACAGCAAATAATTATCACCCACCCATACTTCTTTTAGCCACAAATCAGGAGTGATTTGCAATTGTGCATTGCACACTTGTGCAAAATGAAGAGACAGTGGAGGTATGATGATCCATATTCTATCACAATAGTTTTAGCCCAGTAGGAAAGATGTTTTACTCTGTTTACACACATATTCCCTTCTTTGTAATGAATTTAATTTTAATCGTAGTCTGTTCCTCTCAAGAAGATGATAAACTCCTTGAGAGCAAGGATTATCTCAAATTTCCTTTGTGAATATCTTCTAGTGGTGGGAAATAAATAGAAATGATTCATTATTTTTTTAAGTTTCTAATATGACATATATTCATACTGGAAAAAGATTCAATTTGCAAACCAAGCAGAACAAAGCCCAAGTCAGCTAGATTATCTTAGAGTTTCAAGTTTATATATGCAAAACTCAAAAGCCTTGGAAACTGCATTAACTCATTTTACAAAAGATGCTGCAAATGTATGTCTGCAAATGCAATCTCTTCAATGTGTAATTGGTACTTTGGGAGAGTTGACTGACCTCTATGCTTTCTGGGGTATGTGATTTTTCAACCACAGAGCTCACAATCCATATCCCATCATGCCTTCTTTTCAGGGAAACTTTCTTGGTCTTTCCCGGGCACCACTGAGTGCTCTTAAAAAATTTCTATTAGTTTACTTTTAGACTCAAAATTACAGTCTCACCAGAAACACAAAAACATCTCTAGATCTCTATATGAAAACAGATTTTTTTTCTGTCCTGCTGGCTCCTTGTTTTTCCTCTCCTTGTCAGTTTTAACCTTCATCTCAGACAGTAGAATCAACAGGCACCTGTTACCTTGGCAATGATGATAGGATAATAGAATTAGAATGTCCCAGTGCTTCATTCTAGCGTCATGCTCTTGGAAGAAAAAGACAACACAATGATGAAATATAATTTGTGGTACTTCAAAGTGGCAGTGTCCATGCATTTTAAGTACATGCCATGTATTGATGAAAGATAATGTATGTTGAAATTTCAGTGATTTAAAAACAATTCAACCACAAGAATAAGACAGGAAGTCTGTCTCAGGATAAGGATATCTTTTGTATACTTTTTTCAGTCAGCTTTGCATGTTTCTTTTGGCAATTCTACTTTTTCATCAATTTAAAAATAATGACCAAGAAAAATTTATCAGCAGGGTAAACTTTGAGAGAGTTGCCATTTTATCTGAAGAGATTTGAAAATTCTTGAGGCTCTTTATACTTCCTACAAGCACATTCTCACTATAGAAAAGTAAATTGACACTCTGGGGATTTACACTACCAAGCTACCACATTCAGCACTGATATTCTGTTGAAATATGCTGCTGATTTGGAGAAGTAGCTTTTGCTGATGTTTCTAATACTGTGACTCTACTTCCCTGTTCTCCTGTTTCTATCCTGATTCTGGAAAATCTCAGGCATAAACCAAGAATACCTTGAGTATTTCTGGGTCTGATTCAGTATTTTTTAAAATATTGACATATAGTTGATTTACAATGTTGTGTTAGTTTCAGAGGTAGAGCAAAGTGATTCAGAACAATACATTATATATATTATTTTTCAGCTTCTTTTCCGTTAGAGGTTATTACACAATATTGAATACAGTTCCCTGTGCTATAGAGTAGGTCCTTGTTATTAATCTATTTTATATGTAATAGCATGTACCTGTTAATCCCAAACTTCTCAAAACTCCTAATTTATCCCTTCCTCCCCTCCTTTCCCTCTTGGTAGCCATAAGTTTATTTTCTACATCTGTGAGTCTATTTCTGTTTTGTAAATAAATTCATTTGTATTATTTTTTTAAGATTCTACGTATAAGTGATGTCATATATTTGTCTTTCTCTGATTTGCTTCACTTAGCATGATAATCTCTAGGTCCTTCCATGTTGCTGCAAATAACATTATTTCATTCTTTTTTATAGCTGAGTAATATTCCATTGTATGTATATACCAAAATTTCTCTACCCATTCATCTGTCCATGGGCATTTAGGTTGCTTCCATGTCTTGGTTATTGTAAATAGTGCTGCTGTGAGCATTGGGGTGCATGTATCTTTTTGAATTAGAGTTTCCGTCTTTTTCAGATATATGCCCAGGAGTGGGATTGCTGGATCATATGATAACTCTATTTTCAATTTTTTAAGGAACCTCCATACTGTTCTCCATTGTGGCTGCACCAATTTACATTCCTACCAACAGTGTAGGAAGGTTCCCTTTTCTCCACACCCTCTCTAACATTTATTATTTGCAGACTTTTTGATGATGACCCTTCTGACTGGTGTGAGGTGGTACCTCATTGCGGTTTTGATTTGCATTTCTCTAGTAATTAGTGATGTTGAGCATCTTTTCATGTGCCTGTTGGCCGTCTGTGTGTCCTCTGGAGAAATGTCTATTTAGGTCTTCTGCACATTTTTTGTTTGGATTGTTTGCTTTTTTGATATTGAGCTGTGTGAGCTGTTTGTATATTTTGGAAATTAATCCCTTGTCAGTCACATCATTTGCAAATATTTTCTTCCATTCTGTAGGTCATCTTTTTGTTTTGTTTATGGTTTCCTGCACAAAAGTTTTTAAGTTTAATTAGGTCCCATTTGTTTATTTTTGCTTTTATTTTCATTACTCTAGGAGATGGAACCAGAAAAATATTTCTACGATTTAGGTCAAAGAGTATTCTGCCTATGTTCTCCTCTAGGAATTTTAATAGTATCTGGTCTTACATTTAGGTCTTTAATCCATTTTTAGTTTATTTTTGTATATGGTGTTAGAGAAGGTTCTACTTTCATTCTTTTACAAGTGGCTGTCCAGTTTTCTCAGCACCACTTATGGAAGAGACTGTCTTTTCTCCATTGTATATTCTTGCCTCCTTTGTCATAGATTAATTTACCATAAGTATGTGGGTTTATTTCTGTGCTTTCTATCCTATTCTTTTGATTTATATGTCTGTTTTTGTGCCAGTACCATAATGTTTGTTTTTGTTTTTGTTTTTTTGCAGTACATGGGCCTCTTACTGTTGTGGCCTCTCTTGTTGTGGAGCACAGGCTCCGGATGCACAGGCTCAGCGGCCATGGCTCACGGGCCCAGCCGCTCTGCGGCATATGGGATCTTCCTGGACCGGGGCATGAACCTGTGTCCCCTGCATCAGTGGGCGGACTCTCAACCACTGTGCTACCAGGGAAGCCCTACCATAATGTTTTGATGACTGGAGCTTTGTAGTATAGTCTGAAGTCAGGGGGCCTGATTGCTCCAGCTCTGTTCTTCTTTCTCAAGATTGTTTTGGCTATTTAGGGTCTTTTAAGTTTTCATACAAATTTTTAAATTCTTTGTTCTAGTTCTGTGAAAAATGCCATTGGTAACTTGATAGGGATTGCATTAAATCTGCAGATTGCCTTGGGCAGTGTGGTCATTTTAACAATACTGAGTCTTCCAGTCCAAAAACACGATATATCTTTCCATTTCTTTGTGTCATCTTCAATTTCTTTCTTCAGTGTCTTATAGTTTTCAGAGTGCAGGCCTTTTGCCTCCTTAGGTAGGTTTTTTCCTAGATATTTTATTCTTTTAGATGCAATGGTAAATGGGATTGTTTTCTTAATTTCTCTTTCTGATATTTCATTGTTAGTGTATATAAATGCAACAGATTTCTGTATATTAATTTTGTATTCTGCAAATGTACAAAATTCATTGATGAGCTCTTTAATAGTTTTCTGGTAGCATCTTTAGAATTTTCTATGTATAGTATGATGTCATCTGCAAACAATAATGGTTTTGCTTCTTCCTTTCCAATTTGGATTTCTTTTACTTGTCTGATTGCTGTGGCTATGACTTCCAAAACAATGTGGAATAAAAGTGGTGAGAGTAGGCAACCTTGTCTTGTTCCTGATCTTAGAGGGAATGCTTTCAGGTTTTCAGCATTGAATATGAAGTTAGCTGTAGGTTCGTTATATATGGTCTTTATTTTGTTGAGGTAAGTTCCCTCTATGCCAACTTTCTGGAGAGTGATTATCGTAAATGGATGTTGATTTTATCAAAACCTTTTTCTGCATCCCATATGGTTTTTATTTTTCAATTTGTTAATGTGGTATATCACATTGATTGATTTGTGGACATTGAAAAATCCTTGCATCCCTGGGATGAATCCCACTTGATTATGGTTATGATCCTTTTAATGTATTGTTAGTGTCGGTTTGCTAGTATTTTATTGAGGATTTTTGCATCTATGTTCATCAGTGATATTGACCTGTAATTTTCTTTTTTTGTGGTATCTTTGTCTGCTTTTTGTATCAGGGTGATGGTGGCCTCACAGAATGAGTTTGGAAGTCTCCCTTCCTCTGCAATTTTTGGAATAGTTTCAGAAGGATAAATGTTAACTCTTCTCTAAACGTTTGGTTGAATTCACCTATGAAGCCATCTGATCCTGGACTTTTGCTTCTTGGGAGTTTTTAAATTACTCATTCAATTTCAGTCCTGGTAATTGGTCTGTTCATATTTTCTATTTCTTCTTGGTTCAATCTTGGGATTGTACCTTTCTAAGGATTTGTCCATTTCTTCTAGGTTGTCCATTTTATTGGCATATAGTTGCTCATAATAGGCTCTTATGATCCTTTGTATCTCTGTGGTGTCAGTTGTAACTAATTTTTCATTTCTGATTTTATCTGTCTGTGTCTATTACCTTTTTTTTTGTTGATGAGTCTGACTAAAGGTTTATCAATTTTGTTTACATTTTCAAAGAACCAGCTTTCAGTTTCATTGATCTTTAAAAAAATTTTTTTAGTATCTATTTCATTTATTTCTGTTCTGATTTTTATTTCTTTCCTTCTACTAACTTTGGGTTTTGTTTGTTCTTCTTTCTCTAGTTCCTTTAAGTGTAAGGTTGTTTATTTGAGATTTTTCTTGTTTCTTAAGGAAAGCTTGTATTGCTATAAACTTCCCTCTTAGAACTGGTTTTGCTGCATCCCATAGGTTTTGGATTGTCATGTTTTCATTTTCATTTGTCTCTATGTATTTTTTGATTCCTTCTTTGGTTTCTTCAGTGATCCATTGGTTGTTTAGTAGCATATTGTTTAGGCTTCATGTGTTTGTGTTTTTTGAAGTTTTTTTCTTTAGTTGATTTCTAATCTCATAGCGTTGTGGTCAGAAAAGATGGTTGATATGATTTCAGTTTTCTTAAATTTACTGAGGCTTAGTTTGTGACCTAGCATGTGATCTATCCTGGAGACTGTCCCATGTGCACTTGAAAAGGATATGTATTCTGCTGCCTTCAGATTGAATGCTCTATATGTGTCAATTAAGTCCATTTGGTCTAATGTGTTACTTAAGACCTGTGTTTCCTTACTGACTTTCTGTCTGGATGATCTGTCCATTGATGTAAGTGGGGAGTTAAAGTTCCCTACTATTATTGTGTTACTGTTGATTTCTCCTTTTATGTCTGTTAATATTTGCCTTATATATTGAGGTGCTTCTATATTGGGTGCATATATATTTAAAATTGTTATATTTTCTTCTTGGATTGATCCCTTGATCATTATGTAGTGTCCTTCATTGTCTCTTGTAAGAATCTTTATTTTAGAGTCTATTTTGTCTGATATGAGTATTCCTACTCCAGCTTTCTTTAGATTTCCATTTGCATGGAAAACCTTTTTCCATCCCTTCACATAAGTCTGAATGTGTCTCTAGATATGAAATGAATCTCTTGTAGGCAGCATATATACAGGTCCTTTTTTTGTATCCATTCAGCTACTCTGTATCTTTTGCTTGGAGCATTTAATCCATTTACATTTAAGGTAATTATTGATATGTTTTTTTCTCACTGCAATTTTGTTAAATATTTTGGATTTGTTTTTGTAGAACTTTTTCTTCTCTTTCTTCTTTTGTTCTCTTCTCTTGTGATTTGATGACTATCTTTAGTGTTATGTTTGGATTCGTTTTTCTTTTTGTGTGCATATCTATTACAGATTTTTGGTTTGTGGTCACAGTGAGATTTTTGTATAGCAGTCTATATAAACTCATGATTGTTTTAAGTTGCTGGTCTCTTAAATTCAAATGCATTTTAAAAACCCTGCATTTGTACTGTCCTCCCCTCATGATTACTATTTTTGATATCATATTTTACATCTAACTGTTTTCTGTATCCCTTAACTCTATACAAATGATTTTACTACTTTTGTCTTTTAACCTCTGTATAGCTTTGTGTGAAAAATCAACTGATAGCTTTACGGGAGTTCCTTTGTATGTTATTTGTTGCTTTTCCCTTGTTGCTTTTAATATTCTCTCTTTATCTTTAATTTTTGTCATTTTTATTACAATGTGTCTTGGTGTGTTCCTTTTTTGGGTTAATCCTATATGGGACTCTCTGCAATTCCTGGACTTGGGTGACTGTTTCCTTTCCAGATTAAGGAAGTTTTCAGCTATTATCTCTTCAAATATTTTCTCAGGCCCTTTTCCTCTCTCTTCTCCTTCTGGGATTCTGGGAGCCCTATAATGCAAATATTAGTGCCCTTGATGTTGTCCCAGAGGTCTCTTAAACTGTCCTCATTTCTTTTCTTTTTTCTGTTCAGTGGCAGTGATTTCCACAACTCTGTCTTCTAGCCCATTAATCCGTTCTTCTGTATTATTTAGTCTACTATTGATTACTTCTAGTGTATTTTTCATTTTAGTTATTGTATTCTTTACCTCTCTTTGGTTGTTCTTTATATTTTCTAACTCTTTGTTAAAATCTTCTAACTTCTCACTTTGTGCATCTGTTTTCCCAAATTCTTTGATCATCTTTATGATCATTACTCTGAACTCTTTAATTGGGTAGGTTGCCTATCTCCACTTCACTTAGTTCTTCTGGTGTTTTATCTTGTTCCTTCACCTGAAACATATTTCTCTGCTGCCTCGTTTTGTCTAAGTTGCTATTTGTATTTTTATGTATGTGGTAGGTTAGTTATGTTTGTCGACCTTGGAGAAGTGGCCCTCTGTAGTAGATGTCCTATGCATCCCAGCCGTGCACTCCCCTCTTGTCACCCAAGCTATATGCTCTAGTGGTTCCCCCTAAATGGGTTTCTTGGGTCCCTCTGTTGTGGCAGGCTATATGGGCAGTCTGGTAGACTTGGTTGGTCCCTGGTCCGGTTGGCTGCCAGGCTCTGCCTTATGAGGATGTTGCTTGCTGCTATTTAGTGTGGCCTGGTTATGAGGCAGTGGTTGCAGAACCAGTGGGTCCTGGGGCCCTGGGTCTAGTGCTGGCTCACTGATGGGTGGAGTTATGGTCCCAAATACTCTAGGGATGTTGCCCACTCACTGGCAGGTGAAGCCAGATCCTGGAGTTAGTGGCAGTTACTGTCAGGCACAGCTGGTTCCTGGAGTCTGACTGCAGGGCCCAGGGATCCCAGAGCTCATTTCAGATCATTAATGGAAGGGTGCAGTTCCTGACACAGTTATTGGGCCCAGTGTGTCCTGAAGGTTACTGTGGTCTGCTGGTGGGCAGCACTGAGGCCCACCTGGTCCCAGGGTAGGGTCTGGCTTGCTGTTGGTGGGCTTAGTCCACAGGCTGCAGGATCATAGTTTTCTTGCTTCTAGTGTCTTCCCCCTGGTGGGTGAAGCTGGTCTAGAGCCTAGTACAGGCTTCCTGTTGGGAAGGGCCAGTGTCTTACCAGTGGTGGGTGCAGCTGGGTCTTGGCCTTCTGGTAGGTAGGGCCATGTCTGGGGGCATGTCTAGAGGTGGCTGTGGGCTCAGGAAGTCTTTCAGCAGCCTGTCTGCTGTTGGGTGGGGCTGGGTCCCTGAACAGTTAGTCGTTTGGCCTGAGGCATTCCAGCACTGGTGCCTGTTGGGTGTTGGCACTAATGAACCAAGATGGAAGTTGCCAGCAGCAGCGTTCACGTGTTTGACTGGTCTACAATATTTCTGCCAACAGTGTCTATGTCCCTAGGGTGAGCCTCAGCCTCCCCCCACCTCTCCATGAGACTCTCCAAGACCAGGAGGGAGGTCTGGCCCAGGATCATATCAAATTACTGTTTTTTCCCTGGGTCCTGGTGCATGTGAAATTTTGTGTGTGCCCTTTAAGAGTGAAGTCTCTCTTCCCCCAAGTCCTGTGGGGCTCCTGCCATTAAGCTCAGCTGGCCTTTAAAGCCAAATGCTCTTGGGGCTCATCTTCCTGGTGCCAGACCCCTGGGCTGGAGCCTGACATGGGGCTTAGAACTCTCACTCCTGTGGGAGAACCTCTGCAATACAATTATTCCTCAGTTTATGGGTTGCCCACCCATGGTGTATGAGATTTGATTATATTGTGAGTCTGCCCCTCCTACCCATCTTGTTGTGGTTGCTTCTGTATGTCTTTAGTTGTTGAAGAGCTTTTCTGATAGGTTCCAGTCTTTTTTGTTGATGGTTGTTCTGCAGGTCATTGTGATTTTGGTGTCCTCATGAGGTGAGGTGAGCTCAGGGTCTTTCTACTCTGCCATCTTGGCCACTCTCCCCCTGTTCAGTATTTTTGATGCTTTATTCATTAATATTTATTCTTGAGTGCCATACTCATTCATCCTATCTGACCTTTTCTCCATCCTGGGGCAGTTGGATTTGTTTTTGTCTGGTTCCATGCAGAATTTTGAAAAGTATATGTCCCATGTGTAGGATAAATGTATGCTTAATTTTATTCATTCATTTTTCTTTTTATTGGTAATTAAGAGATATCAGATCCATACACCAATATCCTGAAGTAATAATGAAAGTAGTTTAAAACCTTTTTATTGATACTATAATACATATTTATAAGTATTCTACATAGTGACAATCTGAATGAACAAGGACATAAAAGTGATCTTTCTTCCTTCCAATTTGAAGAAACTTACTACAAACTACACAAGAAACTCCTTATTCAAGAGAAAATAGCAAAATCCTTGTTTCATGCTCGAGAATGAAGCTTGAGCTTATAGCTACTTGCTGCTAAGTGGACTGGACGTTTGAATTTCTTGGCTTTTATAAGTTGAAGGCAGCCACATCAAGGTATCAACACCTAAATAGGTAGACTTGATTCATTGCTCTTTGATTTCTTCTGGGACTTGGATTCTACAGGTAGAGTACACTATTTACTCCGTAGCATTCAATAATTTCTAATGTAGTGTAGATGTTGCCTTTAATGACACCAATAGCATTATATGACTTAGATTTTTGCCTGGAAAGTAAATGGACATTATATCCCACCTTACGTATAGACTGGAAGCAGGATAGAAAGAGATGAAAGTAATCACGTTAGTCGTTATTTACCTGTCTCCTAAATGTGAGGTCAGTTTGTTCTGACATTAAAATCTAATTTAGCTAATTTTAAATCAGAAAACATTTCTGTGGGTGCTATTTATATGTAAAACACTCTACAAAATACAATAGTGAAATCAAAGATGAGAATTGAACTGTGAAAGTCTATTTTGGGAAGCTGTTCCTCTGGGACCTCTTTATTGGTCCTCCTTCATTTGTGGCTATGTTAATTTTATAGTTGAGGTAATTATGTAATGGAAATGCTGGGTGCATGTTGAGTCCACAGCTGAGCAGCCCCGGGACTCTGAGACAACCATGCCCTCTCAGGATCCAAGGTGACAGGTATAAACCAGCTCTGAAACCCCCTGCTCCCTGTACAGCACTTAGTATATAGTCAGCAGTCCAGAGTGGTATAGAGCAGACAAGCTCATGCAAACTGGAGCCCTTCTCCTAGGATCTAAGTGATGACAGACTGATTCAGCCTCCAAGCCCTCGAATCAGACCACAAACAAATTGCCTTGATTCTCTGTCAGTTAATTATGCTCATCTGGCTCCATTCTTCTCACTGTCCTCCAAAGGGTACAGTTGGCACTCCATATCCATGAGGTTCCACATCCATGGTTTCAAACAACCATGGATGGAAATATTTGAAAAACTTCTGAAAAGTTCCAAAGAACAAAACTTAAATTTGGCACACACTGGCAACAATTTAATAGCATTTACATTGTGTTAGGTATTATAAGAATCTAGAGATGATTTGAAGTATATGGGAAGATGTGTGTACTTTATATGCAAATACTATGACATTTTACTTTCTTTCTTTAATAGATCTTTATTGGAGTATAATGCTTCACAATACTGTATTAGTTTCTGTTGTACAACAAAGTGAATCAGTCATATGCATACATATATCCCAATATACTCTCCCTCTTGGGCCTCCCTCCCACCCACCCTATCCCACATCTCTAGGTCATTGCAAAGCACCGAGCTGATCTCCCTGTGCTATGCTGCTGCTTCCCACTAGCAAACTATTTTACATTCAGTAGTGTATACGTGTTGATGCTACTCTCACTTCGCCCTAGCTTCCCCTTCCCCCACTGTGTCCTCAAGTCCATTCTCTATGTCTACGTCTTTATTCCTGCCCTGCCACTAGGTTCATCAGTACCATATTTTTTTTTTACATTCCATATATATTTGTTGGCATACAGTATTTGTTTTTCTCTTTCTGACTTATTTCACTCTGTATTATCCACCTCACTACAAATAACTCAATTTAGTTTCTTTTTATGGCTGAGTAATATTCCATTCTATATATGTGCCACATCTTCTTTATCCATTCATCTGTCATTGGACACTTAGGTTGCTTCCATGTCCTGGCTACTGTAAATAGAGCTGTAATGAACATCGTGTTACATGACTCTTTTTGAATTATGGTTTTCTCAGGGTATATGCCCAGTAGTGGGATTGCTGGGTCATATGGTAGTTCTAATTTTAGTTTTTTAAGGAACCTCCATACTGTTCTCCATAGTGGCTGTATCAATTTACATTCCCACCAACAGTGCAGGAAGGTTCCTTTTTCAGCACACCCTTTTCAGCATTTATTGTTTCTAGATTTTTTGATAAAGGCCATTCTGACTGGTGTGAGGTGACACCTCGTAGTTTTGATTTGCATTTCTCTAACAATTAGTGATGTTGAACATCTTTTCATGTGCCTCTTGGCCATCTGTATGTCTTCTTTGGTGAAATGTCTATTTAGGTCTTCCACATATTTTTTAATTGAATTGTTTGTTTTTTTGATATTGAGCTCCATGAGCTGTTTATATATTTTGGAGATTAATCCTTTGTCCATTGTTACATTTGCAAATATTTTCTCCCATTCTGAGGGTTATCTTTTCGTCCTGTTTATGGTTTCCTTTGCTGTGCAAAAGCTTTGAAGTTTAATTAGGTCCGATTTGTTTATTTTTGTTTTTATTTCTATTGCTCTTGGAGGTGGGTCAAAAAAGGTCTTGCTGTGGTTTACGTCAGAGTGTTTTTCCTGTGTTTTCCTCTAAGAGTTTTATAGTGTCTGGTCTTACATTTAAGTCTTTAATCCATTTTGAGTTTATTTTTGTGTATGCTGTTAGGGAGTGTTCTAATTTCATTCTTTTACATGTAGCTGTCCAGTTTTCCAAGCACTGCTTATTGAAGAGGATGTCTTTTCTCCATCGTATGTTCTTATCTCTTTTGTTGTAAATTAGGTGACCATATGTGTATGGGTTTATCTCTGGGCTTTCTATCCTGTACTGTTGATCTATATTTCTGTTTTTGTGCCAGTACCATACTATCTTGATTACTGTAGGTTTGTAGTATACTTTGAAGTCAGGGAGCCTGATTCCTCCAGCTCCTGTTTTTCTTTCTTAAGATTACTTTGGCTACTAGGGGTCTTTTGTTTTTCCATACGAACTGTAAAATTTTTGGTTCTAATTCTGTGAAGAATGCCATTGGTTGTTTGATAGGCATTACATTGAATCTGTAGATTGCTTTGGGTAATATAGTCATTTTCACAATCTTGATTCTTCCAATCCAGGAACATGGTATATTTCTCCATTTGTTTATGTCATCTTTGATATCTTTCATCAGTGTTTTATAGTTTTCTGAGTACAAGTCTTTCACCTCCTTAGGTATGTTTATTACTAGGTATTTTATTCTTTTTGCTGCGATGGTAAATGGGATTGTTTCCTTAATTTCTCTTTCTGATTTTTTTGTTGTTAGTGTATAGGAATGCCAGAGATTTCTGTGCATTAATTTTGTATCCTGAAACCTTACCAAATTCATTGATTAATTCTAGTAGTTTTCTGGTGGCATCTTTAGGATTTTCTATGTATAGTATCATCTCATCTGCAAACAGTGACAGTTTTACTTCTTCTTTTCCAATTTGTATTTCTTTTCTTTCTTTTCCTTCTCTGATTGCTGTGGCTAGGACTCCCAAAACTATGTTGAATAAGAGTGGTGAGAGTGGACATCCTTGTCTTGTTCCTGATCTTAGTGGAAATGCTTTCAGTTTTTCACCATTGAGTATGATGTTTTCTGTTGGCTTGTCATATATGGCCTTTATTATGTTGAAATAGTTTCCCTCTGTGCCCATTTTCTGAGGAGTTTTTATCATAAATGGGTGTTGAATTTTGTCAAAAGCTTTTTCTGCATCTATTGAGATGAACATATGGTTTTTAGTCCTTAATTTGTTGATATGATGTATACAATTGATTGATTTGCATATATTATAGAATCCTTGCATCCCTGGGATAAATCCCCCTTGATCAGGGTGTCTGATCCTTTTAATATGTTGTTGTATTCTGTTTCCTAGCATTTGGTTCAGTATTTTTGCATCTATATTCATCAGTGATATTGGTCTATAATTTTCTTTTCTTGTGATATCTTTTTCTGGTTTTGGTATCAGGATGATGGTGGCTTTGTAGAATGAATTTGGAAGTGTTTCTCCCTCTGCAATTTTTTGGAAGAGTTTGAGGAGGATCTGTTTTAGCTATTCTTTAAATGTTTGATAGAATTCACCTGTGAAGCCATCTGGTCTTGGACTTTTGTTTGCTGGAAGATTTTTAATTACAGTTTCAATTTCACTTGTGATAGGTCTGTTTATATTTTCTAATTCTTCCTGGTTCAGTCTTGGAAAATATACCTTTCCAAGAATTTGTCCATTTCTTCATGGTTTTCCATTTCATTGGCATATAGTTGTTTGTAGTAGTCTTTTATAATCCTTTGTATTTCTGAGCTGTCAGTTGTGATTTCTCCATTTTCATTTCTAATTTTATTGATCTACATCCTCTCCCTTTTTTTCTTGATGACTCTGGCTAAGGGTTTATCAATTTTGTTTATCTTCTCAAAGAACCAGCTTTTAGTTTTATTGATCTTTGCTATTTTTTTCTTCATTTCTATTTCATTTATTTTTGCTCTGATCTTTATGATTTCTTTCCTTCTACTGACTTCAGGTTTTCTTTTTTCTTCTTTTTTCTTCTAGCTGCTTTGGATGTAGGGTTAGATTGTTTATTTGAGATTTTTCTTGTTTCTTGCGGTGAGATTGAATTGATACAAACTTCCCTCTTAGAACTGCTTTTGCTGTATTGAATAGCTTTTGGGGCATTGTGTTTTCATTGTCATTTGTTTCTGTGTATTTTTAAATTTCTTATTTGATTTCTTCAGTGATCTCTTGGTTATTTAGTAGCACAGTGTTTAGCCTCCATGTATTTGTGATTTTTACAGTTTTTTCCTGTAATTGCTTTCCAATCTCAGTGTTGTGGTCAGAAGAGGTCCTTGATAAAATTTAAATTTTCTTAACTTTACTGAGGCTTGATTTGTGACCCAAGATGTGATCTATCCTGGAGAATGTTCCATGTGCACTTGAGAAGAAAGTGTATTCTGCCACTTTTGGGTGGAATATTCTATAAATATCAATTAAATCTATCTGGTCTGTTGTGTCATTTAAAACTTGTGTTTCCTTATTTATTTTCTGTTTGGATGTTCTGTCCATTGGTGTAAGTGGGGTGGTAATGTCCCGTACTATTATTGTGTTACTGTATATTTCCCCTTTCATGGTTGTTAGCATTTGCCTTATGTATTGAGGTACTCCTATGTTGGGTGCATAAACATTTATAATTGTTATGTCTTCTTCTTGGAATGATCCCTTGATCATTATGTAGTGTCCTTCCTTATGGGTTATAACAGTCTTTATTTTAAAGTCTATTTTATCTGATACTAGTATTGCTACTCCAGCTTTCTTTTGATTTCCATTTGCATAGAATACCTTTTTCCATCCCTTCACTTTCAGTCTTTATGTGTCCCTGGGTCTGAAGTGGGTCTCTTGTAGACAGCATATATATGGGTCTTGTTTTTGTATCCATTCAGCCAGTCTGTGTCTTTTGGTTGGGGCATTTAATCCATTTAGATTCAAGGTTATTATCAATACATATGTTCCTATTACCATTTTCTTAATTGTTTTGGGTTTGTTTTTGTGTGTCTTTTTCTTCTACTGTGTTTCCTGCCTAGAGGAGTTTCTTTAGCATTTGTCATAAAGCTGATTTGGTGCTGAATTCTCTTAGCTTTTGCTGGTCTGAAATGCTTTTGATTTCTCTGTCGAATCTGAATGAGATCCTTGCCAGGTAGAGTAATCTTGGTTGTAGGTTTCTCTCTTTCTTTACTTTATATATATCCTGCCACTCCCTTCTGGCCTGCAGAGTTTCTGCTGAAAATTCAGCTGATAACCTTATGGGGATTCCTTTTTATGTTATTTTTTGTTTTTCCCTTGCTGCTTCTAATGTTTTTTCTTTGAATTTAATTTTTGTTAGTTTGATTAATATGTGTCTTGGTGTGTTTCTCCTAGGGTTTATCCTGTATGGGACTCTCTGCGCTTCCTGGATATGGGTGACTATTTCCTTTCCCATGTTAGGGAAGTTTTCCACTATAATCTCTTCAAATATTTTCTCAGACCCTTTCTTTTTCTCTTCTTCTTCTGGGACCCCTATAATTTGAATATTGGTGCATTTAGTGTTGTCCCAGAGGTCTCTGAGATTGTCTTCAATTCTTTCCATTCTTTTTTCTTTATTCTGCTCCTTGGCAGATATTTCCACCATTTTGTCTTCCAGCTCACTTATTCATTCTTTTGCCTCAGTTATTCACTTATTGATTCCTTCTAGTGTATTTTTCATTTCAGTTATTGTGTTGTTCATCTCTGTTTGTTTGTTCTTTAGCTCTTGTAGTTCTTTGTTAAACATTTCTGGTATTTTCTCAATCTGTGCCTCCATTCTATTTCTGAGATTCTGGATCATCTTTACTATCATTACTCTGAATTCTTTTTCAGGTAGATTGACTATTTCCTCTTCATTTATTTGGTCTTTTAGGTTTTTACCTTGCTCCTTCATCTGTGACATATTTTTTTGCCATCTCATTTTTTTCCTTTTTTTTTGAGTGGCATTGTGTTCCTGTCTTAGGTTGTTTGTCCTAAGGCTTCCAGCATTGCAGTTTATAGGCTGTTGGGTAGAGCAGGGTCTTGGTGCTAAAGTGAGGACCTACAGGAGACCTCACTCTGATGAATATTCCCTGGGGTCTGAGGTTATCTATTAGTCCAGTGGTTTGGACTTGGAGCTCCCACTGCAGGAGCTTTCACCCTACTCCTGGCTTATGAACCAAGATCCTGCAAAACACATGGGGCGGCAAAAAAAAAAAAAAAAAATTAAAAAAATAAAAGGTGGAAAAGGCCTTGGCTGTGGACGGCATGGCCTATGCAGGGGTGAGGTTTGGGCAGTGGGCAGGGCCTATGGTTAGTACTCACAGGGCTGGAAAAGGGGGAGGGTGGGGGGTGGGGCTTAGGTTCAACAGAACAGAAGTGACCCATGCCAAGACCAGAAGTGGCCTCTGGTCTCAGAGGGTGGGTAACCCCACCTGGGTCCCCAGCAGGCTTCCTGGGCTCGAGTGGGTGGGGCTGGCACCCTCCACTCCTCTCCTGCTCCTCCTGTCCTGGAGAGCCCCTCCTGCAAGCCTCCTGGCCTCCCTCCTATGTCCCCAGGACACACTCAGCCTGTAGTTGGCTTTGGAGGGTGGGGATCTGCTTGGGAACTTAGCAGACTCCCTGGGCCTGAGTGGGTGGGGCAAACGCCCTCCGTTCCTCTCCTGCTCCTTTGACCTGGAATGTCCCACCTACCTGCCTCTCCTGATCTCCCTGGCCTCCCTCCTATGCCCCCAGGACCCATGCAGCTTGGAGTGGGCTTTGGAGAGTGAGAGATTGACCTGGGAGCTTAGGGCTCCAGTTGGTGGAGCAAACGCCCTTCACTCCTCTCCCACTCCTCTGGTCCTTGGAGGGCCCCTCCTGCCTGCCTCTCTTGTTCTCTCCTAGATTCCCTTCTATGCCCCCAGGACTAACCCAGCCCAGAGGGGACTTCTGAGGGTGTAGGACCCGGCCTGAGAGCCAGCCGACTTCCCCGGAGGATTGGGCAGGGGAAATGCTGGGCCTACTGCCCCCCTGATTGAAGCCCCTGAGGGTCCCTCCAGGTTTGGGAACCCCTACCCCCCCTCAGCCACCCTTCAGGCATCAGTCCTGTCCAGCCTCCACTTCTCCTCCCCCCTCAGTGGCCCCACGCCGTACTGGTTCGCTTGGGGGTTCTTCCCATCTCCTTGGGCATTGGGGTCCCCCACCAGTGTCCAGCAGGTACCCTAGTTGTGGGGAGATGATAACTCTGCATCTTCCCACACCGCCATCTTGACTCCTCCCCCCCATGCCATTTAATAAGGGACTTGAGCATCCATGGATTTTAGTAACCATTGGGGTCCCAGAACCAATCCCTCAGGATACATAGGGATAACTATATGTATGTTTAGCTATTTTAAGTAACCGTTGGAAATTTATAGCTACCCTCTGTTGATCAGCATTTGAAGCATTTCATATATAACATTCTAGTCAATCTTGCCAAACATTCTATGCAATAAAAACTACTATTTGACAGATGAGGAAACTGAGGCTCAAGGTCACTTAGGGGTGGCATATCCAAGGTTTAAACCCAGCATTGTGTACACCCACAGCCCCCGTTCTTAACCACTAATATATAAACTAAGAAATCATCCATCTTTCTTGTTATATAATAAAATAATAGTCCTGTTTTCAAAGAATATTTTCTTTAATGCACTCAGTCTCTTTTCTGATTAGAAGTTCTCTGCCCTTCAAATGAATAATTGAGCTGTGAATTTTGATTTGCAAATTCATGTTTGTTAAAAGTTCAATATTCTATAAGCTGAAAAGTTTCAGGGATAGCTTGTTTTCCCTATTTTACTAATGGTTAGTAAATCTTTTTATTCCCCTCTAATCACCACTGTAGTTAGAAAATAAAAATTTATAAGTTCTTTCCATCCAAACAGAAGTTCTGAGAACAGCACTTGGGGAGTGAGTCATGATTTATTGCTTCTCTAGGGACAAGTGTTGCTGGAGAAAAGACCATTACCTTGCCAATGACTGGCAATATTTCTGCAAGACCAAAAAATAATGTAGTGAATATGATAGCTGTAAAGTAGCAGCAAGTGGAGACATTTTGCACATATTTACTGTGATCCAAGGGATTAAAAACTTATGCTCCAAATGCTAGAAATATGGTTAAAATTACTTCTCACCATGCAGTGATAATCACACACAGAATAGTATGTGGGGCAATATTTGGAGACAAGATGAGTAGAAGAATAATTATATTTTTATGTCATAATTTCTCTGCAAATAAGGAAATAATTAGATATTCTGATTAAAAAAACTAATGCCAACAAGAAATATCCAGGCCTAAGTATAGCTGCTAGGTTATTGTTTCTACTGGGAATTGAACAAGGAGTATTTTAAAATTTGAATACATCATTAATGGTAATTTCCAAAGTTCTAGTTTGGTTAATGAAACATTTGACCCTCTATAGCTTCTGGAATTTTTAACTTTCTATTTTAAATAAATAGATGCCAATAAGGTTTTGGAAAGGAAACATGGAACAGCGAGGGAAGAATGGAAAATCCTCTAAGCCAGCCAGATCAGCCAAAGCAATCCAGGTGATCAGCATTGATAAATATCATATCCAAATCACCCATGCATAGAGAAGGGTCCTCCTTGCGCTGTGCTCAGTGGATTTTCTGTCACTTTGGCAAGCACCTGAAGAAGTTCCTAAGATACAAGGACATATTGGAACTTATACCATAGTAAGTGCCCCAACCTGTCTGAAACGCCAGAGGGAGGGTACTCAGCTGGCTCTCATAATGAGCTTCAAGCTTTTTTTATCTTTATAAGTGTTTACCTTTACCTTCCTCAAAACCTTTATTTATGCCAATAAATAAATTGGTAACAAACTTGAAATATTTCTGTATTGGTAATATGGTTTATCATGTTAATGGGGTTTTTGTTCATGTTTTGAGGGGTTGCATAAATCAAGGGTTAGGTTAGGAAGGAAAGGTCTTGCTAGTCTTGCCCACTTTTGATAAGAGCTTTGTAGAGTGGGAGTTAATACTTGTCTTTGGCCACTCTGTCTTTTTTTAGTTCTTTCAATGAACGTATTGTTTTCTGCCTCAGGGCCTTTTCACTTGCCACTGAAGTTTAGGAACTATCTCCAGCTACTCCTCCCCACTTCAATCAGTCTCTTCTAATTTTGCTAGACCCTAGTTTAATGTCTTCTCTTCAGAGAGGCTTACTGTGACTTTTCTAAAGTAGGCTCCCTTCTTATATAATTTCTGATTATATCCACTTTTTCTTACTTGGTCATGCTTGTTACAGTTTTTATTATTATCTTTATTTGTTTATTGAATGTTATCTGTCTAACTCTCAAGGCAGGGATCATGCCTATTACATTCACCTGCATAGATCCAGTAACTTTTTGACATTTAGTAGTTGCCCAATAAATATTGTTAAATGACTAAATGATTGTAAGAGTACCTCTGAAGGAAAAGAAGGAAATTCTTGCTCAAGGGGGGATGCTAGACTGGCAAAGCAATTATAATGTAGGGAATAATAAACTGATACTGGGAAAAAGTGGCAAGTGGAGTAGTTAGAAAGTGCTATGTTCACATTGAGCATCTGGGAACAAATTGTAAACAGAATGAGAGTGGAGAGTGTTGAGAATAGCATTGGTATGTTTTATTGGTGACAACTAGAAATTTTGTTATTTCAAGAAAGAGGGATTCTGTATGTGCTTAAAATACACTGTGTTGAACTACAACTATTTTGTCTAAGCATTATGTTACCAATGGAAGGTATGGGACATAATTTTATATATCTTTATATTTGCTATAGTCGCCAGCTATGTCTTACTCTTGGGTGGCACTCAGATGATTGTGGGATATTCATTGCCTGAATGAAAAATGAATTACAAAGATTTATCCACTGAAAAGAACAGCTTAATTTTTTAGTTTAGCTTAAGACAGGTGTGTGAATTATAAATATCTAGGTCATATTATACATCAGGGCACAAATCTTCTTACACTATCATATACTTCCTTTTACTTGTAGTCCAATGCAGTGGTCGTGGCTGTGAGTTTCTCTGTGATTCTGACAAGCTCAGCATATGACAGGATTGCTGGGGCCATCCAGGTAGCAGATGGGAAGAGAAATAGCATGGACAGGACACTGTCTTTCAAATGCCTTGGCCCACAAATGGCATGTCACTTTTGCTCACATCCCCTCGGCAAAAGCTAAGCATTTGCTTCCTCTCCCTTAAATGCAAGAGGCTGAGCAATGTAGTTATGTGTGCATCAGAGCATCTCACCTTCATACACACTGGAAGACATTTCACAAAGTTACTAACATCTCTAGTGACATTAGTTGTGACTTTTATTTTCAACTTTAAGCTGTTAAGTATTTTCTGAAGTAAGTATAAATTGAGTTTATAATCAGGTAAACACTTATTTAAAAAGCTTGAAGCTCAGTATGAGAGCCAGCTGAGTATCCTCCCTCTGGAGTTTCAGACAGGTAGGACACCTACTATGGTATAAGTTCCAATATGTCCTTGTATCTTAGGAACTTCTTCAGGTGCTTGCCAAAGTGACAGAAAATCCACTGAGCACAGCACAAGGAGGACCCTTCTCTATGCATGGGTGATTTGGATATGATATTTATCAATGCTGATCACCTGGATTGCTTTGGCTGATCTGGCTGGCTTAGAGGATTTTCCATTCTTCCCTCACTGTTCCATGTTTCCTTTCCAAAACCTTTCCCTTTGTCAAAGAGAGGAGTGTTTTCTGCTAGCAAAAGTGAGAAAGCAACAAAAGAAAAGATATTCCTTGTTATAACCTGTTAAAAAGCTATTCTTCAGTAAAACTACTTGTGCATGAAGATGAAGGTGTAGATTGAAAATTCATCATATACAATATGGATGAATTTTGATGATTTATTAAGAGCGAATATTGATAGCTCTATGCAGGCATGTAATATGTTCACTGCCCTTTTTAAAGAGCATGAAAGACAGAAGGAATAAGCACTGTGAGAAGAATATGACACCTCCCATCCTACACATTTGATTCCATATTTTATCCCTGATCTCCATTCTGAGCTGTTAGAGGTATTTCTGCTGCTAAGATCCTTTTCAACACTCACCACTGGCTTCAAAGTTCAAGTCTTTCATTTCCTTGCCCCATACGTATTTTCTGTTTCATTGCATGCTATTTTCTTGCATGTCTTGTTAAAGCATCCACCATGGCTCTTTAATATTTAAAGGCTGGGATCACTTTGCAGGTTTTAGTTTAAAGGTAACCATGACACACACACACATTCATTATTAATAGTGGAGATGCACTGTAAGTTCTTGGGAATCTTCTTTCGTTTTGATGTTAGTTTCATATGAGTGGTGCTGTCACTAGAATTAAGCTCTGGTATCGTTACATGGAAAGTGGACTAATGCAGTAACCAGGGAACCAGAATTATGTGAACAGCTTATTATGTGGATGGAACCATGCTAAAAAGGGAGATGAAGTCAGAAAATGACAGGTCACGGAAAGTCCGGTTTCGGATCGCGTCATCTCACAGTGGGCGAGTTCTGAAGGAGGTATATGAAGATGGGCGACCGGCAGGCTCTCTGGATTCTGAATGTGCCAGTATCTGTGGCATAGATGGACTCAGTGAGTCTGATGGACAGCAGAATGGCCACGTAGGATCGGAAGGGGTCGAGCAGGAGAATGACGAGGATAACTTGCTGGTGTTAGCAAGGGCTGCCAGCGAGAAGGGGTTTGGTACAAGAAGAGTCAACATTTTAAGCAAAAATGGCACAGTCAGAGGTGTTAAATATAAAGTCAGTGCTGGACAAGCTCTCTTTAACAATTTGACCAAAGTATTACAGGTAAGTCACTGTACTTTGTCCTTGCTGATCTTTGTTTCTAATTCACCATCTCAACACCTCTCTGTTCTTCAGTTTAAAGCAAACCTCTTATTCATGAATCCTACATACTTCATGAGTCAGTTCTACATCTAGGATATTGCCTCAACAGCCATTGATTAAAAATAAAGTCATATGCTAGCAAACTAGATTGACTTCTCAAAGCCAAATTCCTAACATTTAAGTAGTCGTCTTCTAGGGTGTAATGAGTAAAACAATATATCTGTTTCTTAGCCAAGGAAGGGAAGAAGACAAACTGTAGTCTTCAAAGCATTTGAGCAAAGCTTAGGAGTTAATTTCTGGTTAATCATCCTTAAGACACCAGTTTAGCATTTATCATCACTTGTATAGATATTTAAACCAGAAAAGGCTGAGTACTGCATTCAGTGGAGTTGGATTCAGCTGGAATGTTATGTAGATATAAAGGCTTCCTCCCATTCCTGGGGAGGTTGCAGATTTCATCTGAGGTGCATTTCTCCATTAGTTTGCTTCAGAACTCTAGAGCAGCACTTGAAAAAGTTATTCTATAAATGTACAGATTGAGATCCAGATTTTATAGTAAAAAATTAGCCCTTAAGATATGATAGATTCTGTGCAGTAATGTAGGAATGTATTATTCAGGTCCTGGGCCTTTGACAGTGATCTTATGTTAAGTTTTTGAAATTGCCTGGAAGCATTGGTGAAATGATTTTCTGTTAAAAACAGGCATCATTATTTCAGGAATGGAATTCATAATCACTACCGTTAGGGTAGCAAGGCAGTATTTTTCATTGTAATACCATTTTATATTATTCTCAATATTTAAATAAAATGATCCCTTGTGATGAATTATTCAATGCCTTGACATTATATAACAACACGGGAGTGGTGGGGAATTTAACCAAAGACACTTATTTTTCATTTAAAGGAAGTATTTGGAAAAGTCACATCATGAGGATTTAGAAAAGAAATCAAAGGATAAAAGCAGTTAAAAGCAAAGGTTTTTTTCATTTATAGAATTTACCTGTGAAGGATTTCACAGATTAGGGGAGGGGGTTGAGAACCAAAAATCAGAAACTGATGAGTATGTTTTACTAGGTTGGAAGCAATCCTGTGTGGATTTCTAGTCATTAGGTTGAGTTCATCTTAGTGGCCTCTGTGTTTCACCCAATGCAGAAATTGTTATTGCTAAAGCGTAGACAAAGACTCTGTAACAATTGTTTAAAAATGTTTGCATTCTTGTGATTAATTTAACTTGTTATGATTTCAATTGCTGTATGATTTGGAGGATTCTTTACAAAACTGCTGTACCTATTTTAGTACTTAGATTTGAATTTGTTGTTCAAATCTCTCAAGAAACCTATCATTTATGAGTAAATACCTTAAATCTTCAAAACCTATGAGAGAAGAGCTTTTCCTCTCTATGGCTTTATCCTGATACTGCTATAAATTCACAAGGAGGAAACAGAAGAACTTCCAAAGTCCAAATTTAGTACTAGATTATGTTACAATATTTACTTATATTTTTATGCATAATTCCATCCCACCCATTTTTGGAGAAAAAAATCTGTCATTTTCTAATAAATGAACCTAATTCAATTTACCCCATGCTTTAAGAAAACAATAATGGTTCCTAGCAGAGGTCCCTCAAAGTCTGATATTTAATCAGTTTCTTTTGGTCATTCTTTTTTAAAAATAATTATACAGTAATCAGCACATTGTAGGTATTCACAAATTTTGGCCATCATCATTGGTTTCATCATCATTATCATTACCATCATCATCATGGGAATATTCTCCCATCTCTCCAGGATAAAATGTTAAAGGAGCTCCTACCTTGAATCAGGCTGCCAGCTGCACTATTCTAAGGGGCTCCATTCACATCACTGTGTGAGCAGCACTGCTTGGAGTTGTGCAGTGCAATCTACACAGCGTTATGTTGAGAGCTGACTTGGATACTTGCTGCTTGCTAAGAGATGTGTATGTCATAACGGATGACAAATATCTTAGGCATATGTCTTAGGATGACTGAGTAGGTCACGCCCACAGGCATCCCACAATACAGTAGCAGAGAAGCCCCAGGGGGTAAAAGCAGAAGTTACCATTTAATTACTCCCCTAAGTGTGATATAGGGGCCAGATGTGACTCTTCCCTGGATCTCTGTATATTTTCCGAATTCCTTGGAAAGTAAGCAGCAAACTTAACTAGATGTGACTGTAATGTAGCAATTTCTCTCAGTGAGGAAAAGTGAGGAGTCAGGAATCATATCTTGGTTATTTGATTAAGGTTCCAATGCACAGTCAATCTTTTTGAAGAATGGAACTGTGATTGAAGAAACAGTCAAGTTTTTCTTCCCTTTTTAGGTTATAAAATCTTAAAGCACTCAATCTGAAACTTGAGAGGGAGCCCTGAATACAAATAATATCTTTCAAAGACCCTGTAAATCACTTTGCTTCCTCTGCATTAGTTTTCCATTATGTTATTGCTGTCTCATAAAACATTGGCATGTGCTTTGCAGAAATTTCAACTGTGCAGAGAATAGTCATTGAAATTATTTGCTCCAAACATTTACATTTCTTAGCAGCACTTATTTAGAAAGTTGTCTGTAAAAGGGACATTAGAACAAATTTTCATTTCATTTGTCAATTAATTTACCCTATAGAATTCTGGGTAATTGAGAATGTGCCATATTAATCAAGGTTTTGAAGGGTACTGATGGGCCAGGAGAGAAAAGGTCACCTGGATGATCAGGTGGCCCTTATAGACTGTGGTTCGTTGGTGAATCACTCAAGGGCCTGGAGCTGGTCTAAGTTATGGCTTTTCAGATGCCTGACTTTTTCATTTCTCTCCGTGATGACAAGAATGTAATGCTTAAGAGAGGCCAATTTGGAGATCTGAAAACCTAGAATCTAGTCATGGCCTGGAAATAGGCATGTATTAGAAACTGTTTAGGTTGTTCTTACATACAGTAAAGAGAATTATTGACTTAGATGTAAAAGGAAATTTTAATAAAAAAATATTCCTTAGGGCTTCCCTGGTGGTGCAGCAGTTGAGAGTCCGCCTGCCGATGCAGGGGACATGGGTTCGTGCCCCCGTCCGGGAGGATCCCACATGCCGCAGAGCAGCTGGGCCCGTGAGCCATGGCCCTTGAGTCTGCGTGTCCAGAGCCTGTGCTCCGCAACGGGAGAGGCCACAACAGTGAGAGGGCCACGTACCGGAAAAAAAAAAAAAAAAAAAATATATATATATATATATATATATATATATATATATTCCTTAGTTTTCTTTATGGCTTCAATGTTTAATGAGGAAAATGAAGAAGATATGTATTGATCTATGATTTTTTATTCTGATCAGGTTAGATCACCAGGAGGGTATTTCCTGAGCCAAAGATAAATACAGGTATACTGATAGGCATGTTTCCTATTGGTATCCTAATTTATCCATCACTGTTTGGTTTAGAAACAGGCCCAGAAATCTTACCATTATTCTCTGATATAGGTGTTCTCTTTTAGTTCTCTTTAAGAAATTGTGCTGTAATGATGTTTCTATCTGATAATAATTTTCCCCATTATTTGAAAATTTTAGAGATTATTCTTTATTTAAAAAAATTATTCCTTTTTATCTCATGCAAGACAAATTGCAAAACAACTGCATAGCTCATAGCTCTCCACCCAGTTCACATGATTGAATTTGAGATACACCTTGCTCTTAGCTGCAAATTTCCAAAGTCTCTTAGGGTGGGTCAATGATACAGACAATTAAGGTCATTAATTTTTTCTAATTTATTTTTACAAAATTACATTTCAGATGGTAATCTTTTCTTGACCTTATCCTCAAACTTTGTAAGCATACTCTGTTAGAATCATGTACTATAATTTCCATAATTTTAGTTCCCTCTCTTTCTACAAATTTAACATTACTGTATTAGAGAAAAATAGATGCAAAGAAGGAAGGTAATTACAGTACATACTATAATTTGCTGGCTCCTTTCTAAGAACTCGAATTAGACATTAACCTCCATCTATGTATGTACATGCATATCTCTGGCCAATGTGCTTGTATTTATGAGCATTCTAACATTTCAAGACAAATAAAATAAAATAAAAATAATAATGCACTTGCAGAACAATTTACATTATGCCAAGGGTTTTACAGACATTATTTTACTTAACTGTACCCCAAATTTTGTGAAATAAACAGGACATTATGATGATGATGATGTCTGTTTTAAAATAACTGAATATCAGAGAAATTAATTGCTTGGCCCAAAGCTAGAATTCTGCCTTTTGCTGTTTTGGCTTTGTTAGTTTTTAAAAGTATAATGCTCTATGCTCTATAAAATTCCCAACTTTACCTTTTGAAATGTTATAATATTAACATATGAAGGTTTACAAGACTAAATATATCATGTTATGATATCATCTGGTCTTTTGAAACTTCAACATTTGGTTAGCAGCTTTTAAAATTTATCACTTATTGAATGTTCAATCTTCACCTAGGGGAGGTTTTTCTGCAGTTAAATAGCTTCTATCCAGTTTTAAATTATACTTTTAAAATTTATCAAAACATCATTTCTATAGCATCATTTGATTGAATTGTCATGAGATTGGAGGAGTTGAGACTGCAGGGGGATGGCTAGATTCACTCAAGGAAGACAGCTGCTCAGCTTTGCTCACTGACCTTAGCATGCAGCCATTAATCTGTATTAACAGAAGTTTTAGGTCATACTTCTTATCCATCTCTGGTTCACTGAATCTAGCTTTGGTAATAAGATAATATTCCAGAAAAAAGGAAGCGATACTCTTGTCTCTTTAGTCCCAGTGGTTTATGTGGACCACTCTGGAAAAACAACAACAAGAATAATAGTAAACACTGATTAAGTACTTCCTGAATGCCAGGCACTGTTCTCATTATTTATGTGCATTGACATATTTATTCCTCATAGCAACTCTATAAGGTAGTATCATTATTAATCAATTAATTACAATTTGAACTCTTTTCTGTATATGAAACATTAAGTTGCAGGATTTAAAATCACATTTATCCAGGGAAATTCGTATGCAATAGTCTATCAAAGCAAGCATCTACTAATGGAATATTGCCTTCTTAGCTTAGTAGGCAAGAAATTCTAGGATTTTTGATACAATTTCAAATGATGCAGAAAGCTACATTAAGAAATTAGGTGATGTCATCCAAGAAGCAGAAAAAAAGCACCAAAAAATAAGTTGGTACTACTGCTATGTTATTTGTGTATAATTAAAGAATTGTTGTAAACTATAGGGGACTTTGACCACCTTCCACATGCCATCACTTTGCTACTCTTTATCACAGCATTTGACATTGATACTAATTAGGACTTCAATAAGTACTCTTACTTTGAGTTAATGAATTCAGTGACATTCTCTTAGTGTTATTTCCTTCTTTTCCATCTCTTTATCTTTGGAGATTTCCTATATTGAATAGGAATAGAGTTTGCATGGTGAAGTATTGGTAGCTTGCTCCAATCAATTATTTCTGATGTGAGTTATCTTTAATATTCATTCAATCATTTATTTAATAACCATTTACTGCATATCTATTATGGAGCAGGCACTATGCTAGATAAGATGAGGAATAAAACCCAATTCCAGCCTTCATGGAATATTCAGTAGTGTATTATGAATGGCTGTGTAAAGTGATTCCTGGAAGAATTCAGATACTACACTTGACTTTGTTTCCCATCTCTAGAGGATCCCCCCACTCTGTTTTCTTGTTGGCCTATCATAGCCTCTGCCACCCATTTTTCACTTCTCCAATGCTTATATTTTTCTTGGTTTTAGTCTTTCTCTTGTTAGACCATCATTATATTAGATTCCTTTCTTCAGCCTCTCTTGCTTTCTTTCTAATGTTGTTCTGATCTAGGCCCAAGAACTGAAGGGTAATCTGTTCCCAGGATTACCTACAAGTCCCCTAAAGTCAGGAATGGTGACTCTGACCATTAGCACTCACTTATCCAAGTCTTGTGAATATTATTAAAATTTTCTCTCCTTAGTGCAAGAAATATCTTAATTGGAATATCTCTCATTTTTGTCAACTTATCAGAATTCTTGTATCATCATGACATTTAAATTTGTGGAAGCTTTGTTTTAATTGCTTGAAGACAAATCCCATGAATCTATCTTAATTCTGACTTTAGAACAACATGCTGAGCAAACCCACAGATTCCACAAGATGACTTGAAACAACTTAATGAACTCTACTGGCAGACCATAGTTACCACATAATTAGGGAATTAACACCCAATGTTTCCAAACTTCGTAAAAACAGTATAAGAGTAGGACTAGACAAATATCCTCAGGCTGGCCTATTCATGCTTGCAGATTTCTGATCATTCTCCTAAATCCAGTATTCTGAATATTGTATAAAGCAATATAAACATTTAATAGTCTATAAATTGACATACTATAAAAATACATCAATCCCTCAATCATTATTGCCTGGAAGGAATTTTCAAAATGATACACAGAATAAAATAACATACAAAAATTTTTGGTTAAGGAAATTTTATTTATGTGTATAAATCCATTCAACTAAGAATTTGGATCTCTTTGCTTAATTTTATTTTTCTAATAATTCATTATCTCACCTAACTGCTGACAATTTTTTTTTAACATCTTTATGGGAGTATAATTGCTTTAAAATGTTGTGTTAGTTACTGCTGTATAACAAAGTGAATCAGCTATATGTATACATATATATCCCCATATCTCCTCCCTCTTGCATCTCCCTCCCACCCTCCCTATACCAACCCTCTAGGTGGACACAAAGCACTGAGCTGATCTCCCTGTGCTATGCAGTTGCTTCCCACTAGCTATCTATTTTACATTTGGTAGTGTATATATGTCCATGACACTCTCTCACTTCGTCCAGCTTACACTTCCCCCTCTCCATGTCCTCAAGTCCATTCTCTACATCTGCATCATTATTCCTGTCCTGACCCTAGGTTCTTCAGAACCATTTTTTGTTTTTAGATTCCACATCTATGGGTTAGTATACAGTCTTTGTTTTTCTCTTTCTGACTTACTTCACTCTGTATGACAGTCTCTAGGTCCATCCACCTCATTACAAATAACTCAATTTCGCTTCTTTTTATGGCTGAGTAATATTCCATTGTATATATGTGCCAGGTCTTCTTTATCCATTCATCTGTTGATGGACACTTAGGTTGCTTCTATGTCCTGACTATTGTAAATAGTGCTGCAGTGAACATTGTGGTAGATGACTCTTTTTGAATTATGGTTTTCTCAGGGTATATGCTCAGGGTATATGCCCAGTAGTGGGATTGCTGGGTTGTATGGTAGTTCTATTTCTAGATTTTTAAGGAACCTCCATATTGTTCTCCATAGTGGCTATATCAATTTACATTCCCACCAGTGCAAGAGGGTTCCTTTTCTTCACACCCTCTCCAACATTTATTGTTTGTAGATTTTCTGATGATGGCCATTCTGACCAGTGTGAGGTGACACGTAATTGTAGTTTTGATTTACATTTCTCTAATGATTAGTGATGTTGGGCATCCTTTAGCGTGTTTGTTGGCAACCTGTATATTTCCTTTGGAGAAATATCTATTTAGGTCTTCTGCCCATTTTTGGATTGGGTTGTTTCTTTTTTTGATATTGAGCTGCATGAGCTGCTTGTATATTTTAGAGATTAATCCTTTATCAGTTGCTTCATTTGCAAATATATTCTCCCATTCTGAGGTTTGTCTTTTCATCTTGTTTATGTTTTCCTTTGCTGTGTGAAAGCTTTTAAGTTTTATTGGGTCCCATTTGTTTATTTTTGTTTTTATTTCCATTTCTCTAGGAGGTGAGTCAAAAGGGATTTTGCTGTGATTTATGTCATAGAGTGTTCTGCCTATGTTTTCCTCTAAGAGTTTTATAGTGTCTGGCCTTACATTTAGGTCTTTAATCCATTTTGAGTTTGTTTTTGTGTATGGTGTTAGGGAGTGTTCTAATTTCATTCTTTTACATGTAGCTGTCCAGTTTTCCCAGCACCACTTACTGAAGAGACTGTCTTTTCTTCACTGTATATTCTTGCCTCCTTTGTCAAAGATAAGGTGACCATATGTGTGTGGGTTTATCTCTGCACTTTCTCTCCTGTTCCATTGATCTGTATTTCTGTTTTTGTGCCAGTACCATACTGTCTTGATTACTGTAACTTTGTAGTACAGTCTGAAGACTGGGAGCCTGATTCCTCCAGCTCCGTTTTTCTTTCTGAAGATTGCTTTGACCATTCGGGGTCTTTTGTGTTTCCATACAAATTGTGAAATTTTTTGTTCTAGTTCTGTGAAAAATGCCATTGGTAGTTTGATAGAGATTGCATTGAGTCTGTAGATTGCTTTGGGTAGTATAGTCATTTTCACAATATTGATTCTTCCAATCCAAGAACATGATATATCTGTCCTACTGTTTGTGTCACCTTTAATTTCTTTCATCAGTGTGTTATAGTATTCTGCATACAGGTCTTTTGTCTCCTTAGATAGGTTTATTCCTAGGTATTTTATTCTTTTTCTTGGAATAGTAAATGGGAGTTTTTCCTTAACTTCTCTTTCAGATTTTTCATCATTAGTGTATAGGAATGCAAGAGTTTTCTGTGCATTGATTTTTTATCCTGCTACTTTGCCAAATTCATTGATTAGCTCTAGTAGTTTTCTGATAGTGTCTAGGATTCTCTATGTATAGTGTCATGTCATCTGCAAGCAACAACAGCTTTACTTCTTCTTTTCTGACTTGTATTCGTTTTATTTCTTTTTCATCTCTGATTGCTGTGGCTAACAATTCCAAAACTATGCTGAATAATAGTGGTGAGATTGGGCAACCTTGTCTTGTTCCTGATCTTAGTGGAAATGGTTTCAGTTTTTCACCATTGAGAACGATGTTGGCTGTGGGTTTGTCATATATGGCCTTTATTATGTTGAGGTAAGTTCCCTCTATGCCTACTTTCTGCAGGGTTTTTATCATAAATGGTGTTGAATTTTGTTGAAAGCTTTCTCTGCATCGATTGAGATGATCATATGGTTTTTCTCCTTCAGTTTGTTAATATGGTGTATCACATTGATTGATTTCCGTGTATTGAAGAATCCTTGCATTCCTGGAATAAACCCCACTTGATCATGTTGTATGACCCTTTTAATGTGCTGTTGGATTCTGTTTGGTAGTATTTTGTTGAGGATTTTTGCATCCATATTCATCAGTGATATTGGGCTGTAGGGTTCTTTCTTTGTGACATGTCTGGTTTTGGTTTCAGGGTGATGATGGCCTCGTAAAATGAGTTTGGGAGTTTTCCTCCCCCTGCTATATTTTGGAAGAGTTTGAGAGGGATAGGTATTAGATCTTCTCTAAGTGTTTGGTAGAATTTGCCTGTGAAGCCATCTGGTCCAGGGCTTTTGTTTGTTGGAAGATTTTTAATCACAGTTTCAATTTCAGTGCTTGTGATTGGTCTGTTTATATTTTCTATTTCTTCCTGGTTCAGTCATGGAAGGATGTGCTTTTCTAAGAATTTGTCCATTTCTTCCAGGTTGTCCATTTTATTAACATATAGTTGCTTGTAGTAATCTCTCATGATCCTTTGTATTTCTTCAGTGTCAGTTGTTACTTCTCATTTTTCATTTCTAATTCTATTGATTTGAGTCTTCCTTTTTTTCTTGATGAGTGTGGCCAGTAGTTTATCACTTTTTAATTTATTTTTTAATTATTATTTTTATTTTTGTGGTATGTGGGACTCTCACTGTTGTGGCCTTTCCTGTTGCAGAGCACAGGCTCCGGATGCTCAGGCTCAGTGGCCATGGCTCACAGGCCCAGCCGCTCCGTGGCATGTGGGATCCTCCTGGACCGGGGCACAAACCTGTGTCCCATGCATCGGCAGGCGGACTCTCAACCACTGCGCCGCCAGGGAAGCCCTATCACTTTTGTTTATCTTCTCAAAGAACCCGGTTTTAGTTTCATTGATCTTTTCTATCATTTCCTTCCTTTCTTTTTCATTTATTTCTGATCTGATCTTTATGATTTCTTTCCTTTTCCTAACTTTGAGGTTTTTTTGTTCTTCTTTCTCTAATTGCTTTAGGTGTAAGGTTAGGTTGTTTATTTGAGTTGTTTCTTGTTTCTTGAGGTAGGATTGTATTGCTATGAACTTCCCTCTTAGAACTGTTTTTGCTGCATCCCATAGGCTTTGGGTCATTGTGTTTTCTTTGTCCTTTGTTTCTAGGTATTTTTTGATTTCCTCCTTGATTTCTTCAGTGATCTCATGGTTATTTAATAGCAAAATGTTTAGCCTCCAGATGTTTGTATTTTTTACAGATTTTTTTTTCCTGTAATTGATATCTAGTCTCATAGCATTGTGGTCAGAAAAGATACTTGATATGATTTCAATTTTCTTAAATTTACCAAGGCTTGATTTGTGACCCAAGATATGATCTATCCTGGAGAATGTTCCATGAGCACTTGAGAAGAAAGTGTATTCTGTTGTTTTTGGGTGGAGTGTCCAATAAATATCAATTAAGTCAATCTCATTTCATGCATCATTTAAAGCTTGTATTTCCTTGTTTATTTTCATTTGGGATGTCTGTCCATTGGTGAGAGTGGGGTGTTAAAGTCCTCTACTATGATTGTGTTACTGTCAATTTCCCCTTTTATGGCTGTTAGCATTTGCCTGTGTATTGAGATGCTCCTATGTTGGGTGAATAAATATTTACAATTGTTATATCTTCTTGTTGGATTGATCCCTTGATCATTATATACTGTCCTTGTTTGTCTCGTGTAATAGTCTTTATTTTAAAGTCTATTTTGTCTGATACGAGAATTGCTACTCCAGCATTCTTTTGATTTCCATTTGTATGGAATATCTTTTTCCATCCCCTCACTTTCAGTCTGTATGTGTCCCTAAGTCTGAAGTGGGTCTCTTGTAGACAGCATATATACGGGTCTTGTTTTTGTGTCCATTCAGCCAGACTGTCTTTGTTGGAGCAGTTAATCCATTTACATTTAAGGTAGTTATCGATATGTATGTTCCTATTACCATTTTCTTAGTTGTTTTGGGTTTGTTATTGTAGGTCTTTTCCTTCTCTTGTGTTTCCTACCTGGAGAAGTTCCTTAAGCATTTGTTGTAATGCTGGTTTGGTGGTGCTGGATTCTCTTAGTTGTTGCTTGTCTGTAAAGATTTTAATTTCTCTGTCGAATCTGAATGAGATCCTTGCTGGGTAGAGTAATCTTGGTTGTAGGTTTTTGCCTTTCATCATGTTAAATATGTCCTGCCACTCCCTTCTGGCTTGCAGAATTCCTGCTGAAATATCAGCTGTTAACCTTATGGAGATTCCCTTGTATGATATTTATTGCTTTTCCCTTGCTACTTTTAATATTTTTTCTTTGTATTTAATTTTTGATAGTTTGATTAATATGTGTTTTGGAATGTTTCTCCTTGGATGGGACTCTGTGCTTCCTGTAGTTGACTATTTCCTTTCCCATATTAGGGAGGTTTTCAATTATAATCTCTTCAAATATTTTTTTCAGTCCCTTTTTTCCTCTTCTTCTTCTGAGACCCTTATAATTCGAATATTGGTGTGTTTAATGTGTCCCAGAGGTCTCTGAGACTGTCCTCAGTTCTTTTCATTCTTTTTTCTTTATTCTTCTCTGCAGTAGTTATTTACACTATTTTATCTTCCAGGTCACTTATCTGTTTTTCTGCCTCAGTTATTCTGCTATTGATTCCTTCTAGAGAACTTAAAATTTCATTTATTGTGTTATTCATCATTGTTTGTTTGCTCTTTAGTTCCTCTAGGTCCTTGTTAAACGTTTCTTGTATTTTATCCATTCTATTTCCAAGATTTTGGATCATGTTTACTATGAGTACTCTGAATTCTTTTTCTGGTAGACTGCGTATTACCTCTTCATTTGTTTGGTCTAGTGGGTTTTTACCTTCTTCCTTCATTTGCTGTGTATTTTTCTGTCTTCTCATTTTGCTTAACTTACTGTGTTTGGGGTCTCCTTTTTGAGGGCTGCAGTTAGTAGTTCCCAGTGTTTTTGGTGTCTGCCACCAGTGGCTAAGGTTGGTTCAGTGGGTTGTGTAGGCTTCCTGGTGGAGGGGACTGGTACCTGTGTTCTGGTGGATGAGGCTGGATCTTGTCTTTCTGGTGAGCAGGACCATGTCCGGTGGTGTATTTTGGGGTGTCTGTGAACTTATTATGATTTTAAACAGCCTCTCTACTAATGGGTGGGGTTGTGTTCCAGTGTTGCTAGTTGTTTGGCATAGGGTGTCCAGCACTGTAGCTTGCTGGTCATTGAGTGGAGCTGGGTCTTAGCATTGAGATGGAGATCTCTGGGAGAGCATTTGCCATTTGATTTTACATGGGGTTGGGAGGTCTCTGGCAGACCAATGTCCTGAACTCAGCTCTCCCACCTCAGAGACTCAGGCCTGACACCCGGACAGAGCACCAACACCCTGTCAGCCACATGGCTGAGAAGAAAAGGGAGAAAGAAAAAGAAAGAAAGAAAGAAAAAAGTAAAATAAAGTTATTAAAATAAAGAAATTATTAAAAATAAAAAAGTAATAAAAAAAAGCAAGAAGAGAGCAACGAAACCAAAAACCAAATCCACCAGTGATAAAAAGCACTAAAAAGTATACAAAAAAAAAAAAAACAAGAAACAACCCCCAAACAAACAAACAAACAAAAAACGGACAGACAGAACCCTAGGGCAAATGATAATATCAAAGCTATACAGACAAAATCACACAAAGAGGCATACACATGCACACTCACAAAAAGAGAATATGGAAAGAAAATAATATATATGTATACAAAATTTAAAAAGGAAGAGAGCAACCAAATCAATAAACAAATCTACCAATGATAATAAGCTCTAAATACTAAACTAAGATAAACATAAAACCAGAAACAAATTAGATGCAGAAAATAAACCCTAAATCTACAGTTGCTCCCAAACTCCACCACCTCAATTTTGGGATTTTTCGTTGTCTCTTCAAGTATTCCAGAGATGCAGGGTACATTAAATTGATTGTGGAGATTTAATCTGCTGCTCCTGAGGCTGCTTGGAGAGATTTCCCTTTCTCTTCTCTGTTCGAACAGCTCCCGGGGTTCAGCTTTGGATATGGACCCACCTCTGCGTGTAGGTTGCCTGAGGGCATCTGTTCTCTGCTCAAACAGGATGAAGTTAAAGTAGCAGCTGATTAGGGGGCTCTAGCTCACTCAGGCCGTGGGGAGGGAGGGGTATGGAATGCGGGGTGAGCCTGCTGAGGCAGAGGCCATTGTGACGTTGCTACAGCCTGAGGTGCCCCATTTGATCTCCCAGGAAGTTGTCCCTGGATCACAGGACCCTGGGAGTGGCAGGCTGCACAGGCTCCCGGGAGGGGAGGTGTGGGTAGTGATCTGTGCTTGCACACAGGCTTCTGGTGGCTGCAGCAGCAGCCTTAGCATCTTATGCCTGTCTCTGGTGTCCGCGCTGATTGCCGCGGCTCATGCCCATCTGGAACTCGTCTAGGCAGTGCTCTGAATCCCCTCTCCTCGTGCACCCCGAAACAATGGTCTCTTTCCTCTTAGACAGGTCCAGAGTTTTTTCTGTACTCCTCCTGGCTAGCTGTGGTGCACTAGCTTCCTTCAGGCTGTGTTCCATAGGCAACCCCAGTCTTCTCTCTGGGATCCATTGGAAGCCAGAGCCTCAGCTCCCAGCCCCCGCCCGCCCCAGAGGGTGAGCAGACAAGCCTCTTGGGCTGGTGAGTGCTGGTTGGCACCGATCCTCTGTGCAGGAGTCTCTCTGCTTTGCCCTCTGCACCCCTGTTGCTGCACTCTCCTCCGTGGCTCTGAAGCTTCCCCCCTCCACCACCCGCAGTCTCTGCCCACGAAGGGGCTTCCTAGTGTGTAGAGACTTCTCCTCTTTCACAGCTCCCTCCCAGTGGTGCAGGTCCTGTTCCTATTCTTTTGTCTCCTTTTTTTCTTTTTTTTTGCCGTACCCAGGTACGTGGGGAGTTTCTTGCCTTTGGGAAGTCTGAGGTCTTCTGCCAGCCTTCAGCAGGTGTTCTATAGGAGTTTTTCCACATGTAAATGTATTTTTGATGTATTTGTGGGAAGGAAGGTGATCTCCACGTCTTACTCCTCTGCCATCTTGAAGGTCCCCCCTGACAAATTATTTATGTCTTAGAACCTTTCATTAGGAGGGAAGAAATAGATGTAATTTTGTCCATGTAACTCTCCCCTATAGTTAATAGACCAAATTAGAGAAGCATTCCTTATTTTATTGATTCTTAAACAATAAAATTAGGCCACAAAAGAATTAAGTTGCTCCTTTATGTATCTTTTATGTAACTAATGATATGGAAATTAAATATCTTTATTATATGAAAACTCTGAAAGCTTGACTAGTCCACAGGTGGATAGAGGAATGAAAGCCAAGGTATTGATTTGCAAGAGACAGTCTATATTAGAAGAGTAGGCGCTGGGGAATTATGCTCTAACAGGTCAATGGAAAAAGAATAGGGAGAAGTCACAGTCCCAATCCAGTGGCGACTAAATGAGGGTCATCTTAGGAAGGGGAGAAGAGGTGGATGGACTATGACCTTAGAGGAAGTCAGTGGGTCTAGAGGTTGGGGGATGGGGCTTCATGGATTAGAACCGGGTCAGCATGGAGAAGCTGACCCAGTACACTGACACACTTCTGCCATGGCTACCTGAAGACAGGAGTGACTTTAGTCTGGCCACATGACTCCCATTGGACAATGGGATGATAACGGATGTAGCACATGCAGAGGCTTGAAATATGCTTGCATTTTGGGGTTTGCCTCTTGCACTCCTTCCATCACCAAAAGAAGGACATGCTTCAGGAGTCTGGCTGGTCCTAGAAGAGTAAGAGACACCAAGAACAGACCTGGACCCAACAACAGCTTGAAGCCAAGCTCTGCAGAGCTTAGCCTAGATCCTATATTGTTAGTGCCCACTCAGACTCATGAGCAAGCAATAAGTGCTTATGGCTGTATTCCACTCAGTTTGGGGTGGTCTGTTAAGCTGCAGAAGCAAACTGGTCCAAGCTCACGGATATTGAGTACCTTCGTCAAAGTCACAGAATGGTCGTTTGACTCCAGAGATTGAGCTCTTATCCACTGAGCAACTAGTGTCCAGCCTTTAATCAGATGCCTGAATTTTCTCTATAATATTTCTGCCAAGAAGACCTTATCTTTTTGACTCACTTAATCATCTTTTCTCAATGAAAAGATTCATGAAGTTTAAGCTTTCGGTCCCATAAAACATGTATTTTTCATTTAATATAATACTGTTTTGTTAGTTTCCTTTCTGTATATATGTACAAGACTCTACTTTCAACAGAATATAATTTTATTATGTTAGTCCAGGCTGTTAAAATCCTTTTGGACTCTGGTGTTATACCACCCCCCCATACTTCAGTATCTTACTGAGTCAGCAGAACACAGTTTTGAGCATGGCAAATTATCAGCATGGAGTAATATCAAGTGAGTGAAGAAATAAATTTAAAGAATATTAAGAATCCTTAATGAAGTGGCAAGTGTATTTTAGTAAGTATTAGGAACCAATAAAATTAAACTAGTAATCTTAATCTAATATGAAAAGAAGAGAGAGACAAATGATGTATAAGTGTTTGTGACAGAGACTATGTCAGCCTTAGAGGACTCCATGGGTTTCCTCTTATTACATTCTTTAAAAATGATCCTTGTACATAACTCTTATAGTGCCAGAAACTTTTTATCAGTAGGGGAGTCATTTGTCCTGAAGAGGTCATGCATCCTAATTCCTATAACCTGAGGGCAGTAACTATGATCTCCGGGAAGGAGATAGCTTGTAGTCATGGCACAATATTGCATGTTGAATCAATTGAATTAATACTCAGCAGTACTGAGCTTCTAGAGTCATGAAGCTTCAAGCACAATTCAAATGCAGCAGTAGGAGCCTGAAGGCTGGAGTTTGCCTCTCTGAATGCCTGGTGCTTTTACCTGTAGGTTTAGTGCATACAATTATGCATATTTGTCAGTTAAAAAAGTATTAGGAAATCTGAGACTTCCCTGGTGGTCCAGTGATTAAGACTTTGCCTTCTAATGAAGGGCATGCGGGTTTGATCCTTCCTTTAATGGGTAAGAGCACTATTCTCTGGAGGGAGATGGCCTGGTTTCTGATGCAAAGTATGAATATCCTAGGTGGGTATTCTAGGGAAATTTACTTAATTTTGTAAACCCTAGTTTACAAAACCCTAGTTTTGTAAGCCCTAGTTTCCTTATCAGTTAAGTGGGGGTAATGATAGTGACTAGTTCTTGTGAAATAAATGAACTATTGTATATAAAGCATTTTATACAATGCCTGGCACATTGTAAGAGTTCAATAAAACTGTTATTATTTTTATTATCCATCCCACAAACTGTGAGTCAATCGTTGTTAAGTACTCTGCTTGGCAAGGAGGGCACAGATATGAATAAAGCATGATTTCTATCTTCAGAGGAACTAAACTCCTTCTCATGAGGAAGACAAACTCAGTTACTGTAAAATTTGGTGAGTACTCAGGAGCTTACAAAGGGATAGAGGCAGGGCATCTGACCTAATTCTGTAAGTCTCATAGCGATCCTGCTCCCCTCACATAATATCTTTTAAAAGGCGCGTAGGACTTCCTGGGCCACTCCTGAAAAGACATCGTGGTGCTGCAGGCTTTATTGGCTGCACTCACTTCCCTTCAGAAAATCTCAACTGCTGCCTCTAAACTTGGCTTAGCCTCTGCTACACAAACCTGTTTTCCTGAGGCCAGTTCCTCTGTTAAAGCTCCTGTCCTGGCTCTGGCGCCTACCTGGGCCTTTTGTCTTTGACTCTCTAGTTTTAACCTCCTGTGGCTGCTAGGCCTCATGGTTACCAGGCTGGCTGCATACCTGTGAGCTCAGCCAGCTGCCCATGTGCCTTGTGTCTGAGCATTCCTCTACAACACCTGTCATCCTGAAAGCTTGGCCTGCTCCTTCCGGGTAGAGGTGGACTCCATCTCTTCCTTAGTAGTAGCCTGGATTGACTTGTTATGCCTTTCAACACTAATCCAGGGAATTATTTGTATTTTTATGGGATGCACTCTGCTATAAGCCATAGAGTAGACTACTAGACATGGCTTCAAATACAGACATTTATTTTGATCAGTTCAGAAGAAGTTTAGAAAAGGCTGTTTGTTGCTGAGGTTGTTTGTTGGTTGGTAAGGTGATAAACAACCCAGTTCCTGTTTTTCTGCTCTATCATCCTTGGCTTATTTGTGAAGTTCCCTCATGGATCTAAGATGGCTGCCAGGCCAGAGCCAAAAACAGAAACGGAGGGATGGCAAAAGAGAACGTTCTTTGTAGGTTTGCCTCTCTCCTATCAGAAAAGGAAAGAGAATTCCAGAAACTTCTCAGAAGCATTCTCTGACATTTAATGGCCAGAATAGGGTCTTATGGCCACTGTTTGCTATAGTAGAAGGCTGGGAAAGTGAGGTCATGCCATTGCCTCTATGGCAGAGGAGAGCTTGGAGCCTGGGGTTGGAAACAGCTGCTGCGTAAGCAAGCCACTGTGCCTGCCACACCATTATCCAAGAGCTTTGATGTGACTTAATATTTATTTTATGCAATTTGACTCACATTGGACCATACAAAAGCATTTCAATAGAGATCTTATAGTATGATCTGTGTACATGTTTTCTTTTTTTTTTTTTTTGGCCTGTCCTTGTTTTTTCCTGTCTTTCCAGGTTTACTTCTTTCTAATTTTTTTTTTTCAGTTTTCATTCCTTTGGATTTCTGGATGCCATCCTTGTTTTCTCAGGCCTAGAGCTTTTTGCCAGATGGCTTTCATTATTCTAACACTAGAACTTCAGAAACCTCAAATGACATGAGAGATGGTAAACAATTTATTATTAACTAATAGCAGTAAATGTGTAAGTATATTAGTTATCTATTATATCTAGAGTAGGGTCTAATTGTGTAATTTTAAAAAGGTACGTGCCACACTTGACCTAGGCTGAGCCATCTAAAACAGAAAAGAACTTCCTCCAAACAGTGCATATTGCTTTATTTTTTTCCCTCCTGCTTGCCTACATTAAATCAAAAACAAAATAAAATACAAAACACAGTGACTGCGGAGTCACAGAGCTCCTTCCCACAGCTTCTTCCTCCACGCCTGCCTTGGAAGCTGTCCCCTCAGGGCTCTGCAGGCAGTGAGGTGGAACTCATTTTCCATTTGAGGAGAACGATGATAAAGCAGCTTCTCTTCGTGCAGAGCAGGGCAGACCCTCTCTCAGCAAGCCTCTTAGCAATGCTATTCCAGCTTTCCTGATTCTGCTAGTCATAAACAAGGTTTAAAAAATTATTTAAAGGAATACTATTAGTATTAGGAATAAGAGCAACCCTTTTTGAATGCCTACACTGACAGAAATTAACTTAGGTACCTTTCTTCGATCCTCACAGCAAATTTGCAAGGCGGATATTAATTTATTTTATATGATATAAACTGACAACATCCCAGTTTGATGAAAGAACAATGAAAAAACATTTGTCCCCAAATATTTTGACCTTCATTTTGATCTGCCTTCTGAAATTTTTTTCCATTATTTTTCTTACTCCAGAGAGCTCCTTTGTCCTTTTTTTAAAAAAAAAAAAAATTCTGTCTCTCCATTTATTTAGATGTCTTAAAATTTCTCTCATCAGCAAACTGTAGGTTTCAAAATACAAGTCCTATATATGTTTTGTTAGATTTATAAGTATTTCATGTCCTTTGGAGTGATTATAAGGGATATATTTTTTTTTATTGAAGTACAGCTAATTTACAATGTTGTGTTAATTTCTGCTGTACGGCAAAGTGATTCAGTTATACATATGTATACATTCTTCTTTTTCTTATTCTTTTCCATTATTGTTTATCATAGGATACTGAATATAGTTCTCTGTGCTGTACAATAGGACCTTGTGGTTCATCCATTCCATATAGAATAGCTTACATCTGCTCACTCCAGCCTCCCACTCCATCCCTCCCCCAGCCCTCTCCTCCTTGGCAACCACAAGTCTGTTCTCTATGTCCATGAGTCTATTTGTGTTTCATAGATAAGTTCATTTGTGTCATATTTTAGATTCCACATATAAGTGATATCATATGGTATTGATATTTGTCTTTCTCTTTCTGACTTACTTCATTTAATATGATAATCTCTAGATCCAACCATGTTGCTGCAAATGACATTATTTCATTCTTTTTTATGGTTGAGTAGTATTCCATTGTATATATGTACCACATCCTCTAACAGAGACACAGACATAGAGAACAAATGTATGGATACCAAGGGGGAAAGAGAGGGGTGGGATGAATTGGGAGATTGGGATTGATATGTATACACTATTGATACTGTGTATGAAATAGATAACTAATGAGAACCTACTATATAGCACAGGGAACTCTACTCAGTGCTCTGTGGTGACCTAAATGGGAAGGAAATCCAAAAAAGAGGGGATATATGTATACATATAGCTGACTCATTTTACTGTACAGCAGAAACTAACACAACATTGTAAAGCAACTATACTCCAATAACATTTTTTTTAAGAAAGAAACATATACCCCTATGTTCATAGTACCACTATTCACATCAGCCAAGACATGGAAACAAATGTCCATTGACAAATGAATGGATAAAGAGCTCTTCTGTCTTAAGTCAAGTTCCCTAGAAGGAGAACCTGAGATTGGATTCTTGTGACAAGTGATTTATTGAGGGAGTACTCTCAGCAGAAAAGGGATGGAGGAAACAGGTTAGGATGGCAAGAAAGCTAAGCAAAGAAGTGACCTTGGCTAGAGACCAGCTTCAGCCTGGATACTCAGAATGCAAATTGTACCATGGATTTGTTCCCATCTTGCAGGAAGGGGCTGGCATTTGTCATGCCTGTGTTAGTCTGTCTTTGGCCATTGGCAGTCTGTGTGTACCAAGAGTGGCATCTGAATACCAGACATATTTTTATCTTCTCCTAGTATATAGTGGAAGTTTACCTCCTTGAGACCATCAGTGTTAGTTACCCCTGCCAGTGTGGTAGCTCCTTTTTATGCCACTTGGATCACTGTCATGATGAACCCAAGGGGACCACGTGTCAACTATAGCTTTAATTTTAGTGGGCCTCTTCCTGTGTTGCTCAGTGGAAGTATTCCCTTCTGGGAACACAGGAATTAGATTAATGATGTCTAAAATTGCAGGAATGGAAAACCCAATTCCCCAGGTGGGTCACTGGGAGTGGTGGTGAATAGGATCATTCTTGCATCTCCCCATTGGTTCCTGGACCCATGAATTCTAGATATTGGCAGTATAGCACCATATGATGACTACTGGGTAAAGTATAATTGGCATCCTGAAGAATGACACGCTTTCCCACAAGGTGCCGTCACCAAACTGATCCATCATCTCTGCCTTCAAGCTGCTGCTCTACAGCTGTGTCGGGTGGCAGGTTCTGGATGATGTGGGACATGGTAGGGCCAGTGCTCCTTCTTATTCAAGTAGCTTAGCTGAGCCCTCTGAAGCCACTTGAGCCTAATCTTAGGTAAATCACTTTCATTTTATGATGAATTATTGCTAGATATACTTGACCTTATGACTTTGTGGATGTGACAGTATATATCTACAAAGTATACATCCAGAGTAGTTCTGATGGCCTGGAAGGGTAAATAGTCTCTACCAGGGCCCTGGCCATGCCAGAAGCTGCTTTTCAAATATTGTAGTTTCTCCTGCATACAGCATGGTCTTGACCCCGAACCCTAGGGGTTGCTGCTTTGTGTTTCCTACGGAGGCTGGCCAGAGATTTGACATAGTGCTCTTCTCCACTACAGGTAATTCTAGTTACATGGGATCTGCTGGGTTGCATGAATCACACTTCAAGGCTGCTTGTACCTTGGCCTGCAACTGTTGCAAAGCCCTTCTTTTTGTGAGTCCTACTCTAAGACTCGCAACCTTCTGTGCCACTTGATAAATGGATGTGTGTCCTTTAACACCTGAAGAAGTCCATCCAGCACTTGTGCTTTTTTACTTAGAGATAGAAGGTGCAAAATAGAATAACTTGTCCTTTCCCTTTGAGGGGAAGTTCCAGCATGCCCCAGACCACCAGACTCATAAATAATTCACCAGGAGTTGCAAATTTTGGGGTCTCTGTGGGGGTTTTCTCCCACACTCTAGAGCAGATATGTCTGACCTCCAGGCATTTAGTATTCCTTGCTCATCAGGTTTTACTAAGATGAGTTATTAATACTGGTGGACCACTATGTGGTTCTGGGTAATGTCCATAATTGCCCTTCCTCCCTCCAGTCTCCTGGATGAAGGGAGTAATTCACTTCTGGTTGAAGTCTAGATGAAGAGGCAGCTGAGAATGGTTAGCAGCCACCACACATGACAACAGAGATAATGTACCAACCTGCTGAAGGGACGGGAGGGGTGGGGACACACACCACAGCATCCATTACACCCTGGAAACATACAGTGATGTTATCTGGAGATAGGGGAGGAATGGTACTGAGTGGGGAAGGGATAAAAATTGAGGATACCGGGATCTCTCACTAAAGCATTGCACTGAAAAGCAGTCCAGTTTTGATAGAAAGGAGTTTTGTTGTAAGATCTCTGAGTGGCCAGGGACCTTTTGCTGTGGGAAGTGGCAGTGGTGTGATGGGGAGAGGATTGTTAAGTATTCATAAAATCTGCAAGTCAGTTGTCAAATCTTGGCAGTTCAAAATTGGCCATGGTGAGAGTATTCCTAGCACAGAGATCAACAAATACTACAAATCAGAGCTTTTTTCTCTCCCCTGAAAGTAGTTTACCAGCAGATCATGGCTACTAAAAAGTTTTTGGACAGAATGGCAAAACAGGAGAAGGTGAAGAGCAAGAGAGCCCCCAAAATCAAACTCTAGGTAGTTAATATTTTTTCCTGGGTCCAGAGCTAGTCCCTGCACATTTTCCTTTTCCTAAAATGCAATCAGAAAGTGCCATAGCCATCTTTTTAAGGTCATTACTGTTATTTTCTCATTAAAAAACTCATTTGCTTCTGGGGATTGCTTAGTGAGCTTATGTTGCAGTAGACATGAAGAAACTCTTCCTATTTCATTTTCCAGCCTCCAGGCTTGCCTTTGGCTGATCCTTTCCTCATACAACTGAAAATCTTATCATTTTACTCCCCTGCTAAAAGCAAGCCAGTTGTTTTCTCTAGCATTTACATATAAAATCACACTCCTTAGTCTGGTATATAAGCCTGAGTTTCTCTCAAAATCAGTGTAAAATAAGGATCTGTGTGCAGGTGGTTTACTGGGGAGGTAATCTCAGGGCACGAGGAAAAGAGGGAGGAATGTGGAAGAGGGAAGGAGCATTTCTCTTCTTGAAATGCTGCCACTGTTTTCTCTCAGTTAACTCAATCTTTTGCACTAATCTCAGATGTGACTCTTTCCTGGAAGCTTCCATGGTTCCCCCTAGTTAGTGTTAAATGCCCCTATAGCTCTTGAAACATCCTTATTATAGTTCTTATTACAACACATACTAGTTCTAACACACAGATCTGTTTACTTCTAACACACAAATCCTCCACATAGGTTTATAAGGGGCTATATTTTAGATTTCCATATCCTGAGTACCTAGCATAGTGCTTGGCTTTATAAAAAATGTTCTGTAAATACTTGGGGGTGAAAAGAATGAGTGCATTTTGATTTTGCAATGGCCTGCTTTTACCAAAAAAGAAAATCTAATCTAAGCCCATTCCAAAGAAATTGAAACATGAATATATTTTGAAAGAAGTGTGCTAGGTATCCAAATAGGTCTCATTATATATATATTTGTGTGTGTATATACATACACATATATGTGTACATATTTAATCAACAAAGCAGTAACAATGAAATGTAAGGAAATCAAGCAATATATCAATAATAATGACCATATGGCTTCTGCTCTCAAGAATTAGATAGGTAAGACATGAGCACATAATAATAAACACATAATGAACATAATGAATAATAATAAAAGGGGGAAAACAACACACTGAGATATGAAATATTATAAGATATTATGGGTGAATGGGGTAAATAACTAGTAGAAAATATATTTGCTATGATATCAGAGGATTCTGACATCTTCTGGGGATAGAAAGACAAGGGGGTTTCTAGGCAGCAGATAAGATTTGAATTAGGCAGTATGTGTAGTGGTTTATAGCAGTGACTCTGGAAAAGAACTCTTAGGCTCAAACTCCTAAGTCACATATACCTATTCCTGTGTAACTGTGGGCAAATTTTATTGGTTCATCTATAAATCAGTAATTAATGTGGTTATTGGTAGGATTAAAGAATACTTAATATACATATAGAGATTAGAACAGTGCTTGGCATATAACTCTTCTGTTACATATGATATACTTACCTTAAAAAAAAGGAGGTTAGTTCTTAGCAGAAACATAAGATACATTTGGGAACCAGAGAAAGTACTAGTTTACTTGTAGCAGAGTATTTATGTGGGAAATGGTGGGAGATAAAACTGGAAAACCGTTTTGAATTCCTATTGAGGACCCAAAAAGTCAGCTATAGCCAGTAATGAGAACAAAGAAAGATAAGATGATTGTATGTTTTGGTTTCTCCTGGATAACTGTGGTTTAAGTATTGTCTTGAAATAATTATAAGAGCACCTTTCACTCTCAAAAGTGTCTTGTTTGGATTAAAGATACCCCAAAATGATATTTCGACAAGGATCATGGGGATTTCTGGAGATTATCTGGCATAAATGTGTAAAATGCACTGGAGAAAAGCAGTTTATAGGTTGATAGCCACCCATGGTGTGTTTATATAAAATCATATTAGTTTCCATAAATTATAAAACTCAGTACTGAAAGGGACCTGCATATAATCTGGTAGACTTCATTCTTCATTTTTTATATTGGCACATTGCAATTAGCTTTCAGTGTATTTGGAAATGTTCAAAGAAGCATGTAAAACTGAAATCTTTTTAACGAAAACAAAAATAAACAAAATACAAAAAAAAATAGGGGAAAGTCAAAACTCATTGCAAATAAAATACATACATACATGTGTTTAGGATGTCCTTTACTTCATTTTGAAATAACAGCCCTGGACTATTTTCATATGTTAGATTTGGAGTTGCATACATTAGTCAATAGTATAGTTTGAACAGTGATGACACCATTATACAGCAGTGTTTGTGCAGTGAGTTCTTCTGCATTTTGCCCTTATTATCTAATAAATGTAACTGGGAAATTGGGAAATAAAGTACTGATACTAGTGATAATGAAACATAGATCTCATCACTTTAATAAAGCAAAATTTGAAACCATTAGTTGTGCTCATAAAAGCATCTCAATCTAGTGTTAAGTGGACCTAAATCCACTCCCTGGGCAGGGGTAAGAGGTGTGGGGCAGGCCTTTGGTGAACCCTGTTAGATTGCACCCTCTTGAAGTTGGTTAGAATTCATGCAAAGCTGGTATCCCAGCAGGGAATGGGGTATGAGAGATATGAGGCCATGAGGATCTGAAGTGGTATGTGGGAGGTGTCTGAGGCAAAGTCTTTTTCAGATTGCATTAGCAATTTTATTTCACCTGTACTATTCTTCTTAGAGTTAATTTTTTTCACACATTTGGAATTAGGGTATGCAGGATCATCTTGAATGGAAGCATATTTTTTTCTTTTATTTTCTCCTCTTCCCTGTTTAATAGTTTTTTGTGCTGTCACTCAGTCTAAAATCGCCTCTTAAATGGTGACTTACAACCTGTTCTCTGGTGATACTGGGTATATCTTAGATCCAATTTCAAAGCCAAGGGGGTAGTTTGGCTCGGGTATTGTTTGCAAGGCTTGTTTGTTTCTTGCCATGTTTCCTATAAGCTGTATTTCTAGGCAAAGAGGTTATTATTATTATTTTCCATGTACCTGTCATAAGATGGGAGCCCTAGCCTAGCCTCATTTCAAGCAGTGAGTCTGGCTTCAGTCTATTGCTGTGGGAGGTCTATGACTTCATCCCTGCCTACTACTTTGTTTCTGTTCTATTTCTGTTCCTTGACATGAATATCTTGTTTCAATTTTTAAAAAATCTACTCTTTTTTGTTTTAATTCCCATACTCCTAGGAACATTGAGTTGGGGCACATCTAAACCTAAAGTTACAATGCCATCTTGACTGGACATCTCTTGGAAAAATATGATTTTGAACAGATAATTCTACTCCCAGCCAAATCAAGTGTAAGTGTAGAACTAGTCAAGTATAAGTGTAGAACAAAAACATTTCCTTATGTATAAACTTTCAAGAGAGTTTACCTTGCTCGCATCATTTCAGAAGAATAAAATTGCTTAAGCATGTACTTTTGTAAAAAAAAGAAAGGTGCAAACAAAGAGATTTGGAATTTAGGAAATACTGGATCCAATTTAGGAGAACAGTAAAGAAAGATTCCAGGATAAAAGTCTTTTTAGCAGACCTGGAAAGCAATTGGTCCAGATTGGATTAACAGAGTTGATAGTAAGAGGAAAGTCCTCCTGCTTAAAGAGGGCTACCTGAGATACACAGGTATATTAATCCAGAGAAAAGAAAGTAAACTATGAACACCAGGGAAAACCACAGAAGCTGAAAAATAGTTGTGATACAAATATGTAGCCAAAAATTTGTCATTTTTGATATGATAGTTCCTCAAGCCTTTTTTGGTCTTTCATGCCGCTGACATTTTGAAAAATATTGGCCAGTTACTTAATAGAATACCCCTTAATCTGGGTTTCTTTGATGTTTCTTCAGGATTAGAGCCAAGTTATGCATCTTTGGCTGTGAGAATGTATAATTCTGGTGGTACCATAGCTGAAGGTACTTGGTATTCATTTGCTCCCTATTAGTGATATTAATTTTGATCACTTTATTATGGTGTTTTCTAATTTCTCCACTATTTAGTCATTTTCCCCACTTTAATTAATAAATAATTTGTTGGGAGATACTTGAGGCTGTGATTATCCTGTTCCTCATCAAACTTCTACACCCAAGATTAAGCACCCATTGATGATATTTGCCTGCATTAGTTTTTAGAATTATGTTTGCAAAATGATAATTTTTTCCCAATAGTAATTGGTCAGCATTTTCCTGTAGGGAAGATTCATTGTTTCTCCTTTGTTTATGAATTTATTTATCCATCTATTTATATCAGTATGTAGACTCATGGATTCTTATCACTGAGTTATAATCCATCATTGCTTTTATTTATTTTAATATTTTAAGTATTCCAGTTTGGGCCAGTGGGAGGCCCTTACAGCTGGTGCTGGTGTCTTTTGACATATCTCCATCAATTTTTTGAGCATTTCCTTACTTTGTGGCATAAGGTGTTCCAGGATCATCATATAGTTTTCCTGCACATCCCAGGAATCAACCATTCCTCCAAAGAGCTTTGGTACCTTTTGGCGCAGAATGGTACTAGGAAACCAAAATCTGGGTGGCGGGTTTGCTCACTGCTGCTGGCATGTTGGTGCTTTCAGTGGACAAAGCTGATGATAGCGGTAGAGGGAGGCTGAAATGTTGTAATTTGCATTTATTTTAAGCTCATGCTATTCTCTCCCTCCTAGTAATGCTCAAGACATGGGACATGTGTGGTTTTATTTTTGCTTTTTGTTGATCTTATTTTGGTGGGGAGGATGTGTAGAGTGATTTGGATTCAGGAAACCACCGTTATCTGAGCGCTGACAAGAACCTTTGAGATCCAAGATCTTCTGGTGTTTTGCATATCCAGGGCACTCTCAGTCTCCATGGTAATTAAAATTAAAGTAAAGATTTTCAATGAACTGATGTATGTGCTGATGAAAACTGGGAGAATAGAAATTTCTGCTCTATCTCTCTATGATCTTTCACTTTAATAGTGTGTGGTTGCTTTAGGGTCAAAAAAGGCAGCTTGAGAGGAAACCAAGCCAAGAATACTCCCTTAAAATGAACACTGATAGGAGGATGGCTTTTGTAATTTGCTTTTATGCCTTGCCTTCAGAAGCTGTTGATACATTTGCCAATTTTTCTTACATATTATATATATCACATATAATATATATAACCATGGTATGTATATCATAGATACATATATGTATAGCCAAAAGTGTAACCCTTGGCATTTATAAAAGTCTAATCTGATTTTATTGCTGAAAGCAGAAATATATGGAGAAGAAAAAAAAGTATCCTATTTCCTTCAGTATTGATAGCACAAATGAGAGCTTAGTGTTTCATTCCAATGAGCTTGTGGCTTTCATTAATCTCATGCTCACAGCTGATGAATGAAAATTGTTTTGTTGTCCTAGGCAGACTGCTCCTGCAGAGTAATTAATCCCAGATGAGGGGTTGGAACAACTGCCAATGAAAATGCTGTGTGTCTGCAGCTCAGCTGGGACTCACCAGCGAGGACTTCACTGGCAGCGACTCATGACTTTCTGATTCCTCTCACTTACACAGGGAGTGACAAATGGAGCCAGTGACACTTGCTTTAATCGAATAGTCTCTGAGACAGCTGGCCAGTCAGGATGAAGGAGGTACAGAGGGCTTCTTAGATAAGAGCTTCTTAGAGTGAATGAATTTCACAGTGAAAGAAGCTGTCCTGGGCAGAAAAGCTACCTTAGTGTTTCTGGGTAGAACAGGATCAACTGGGATTATGAAGCGTAAACCATAGTCGTCTAATAGGGAAACAAAATGGGAATTAGACATAATGATAGGAAGAAAGGAAACCCAGGAAATATTCACCTTAATCTTTAGTTTGTTAATATTCTGAGATCTAATATGGAACCTAACAGGTGAATAGGCATTTTAAGACTCCAGCACAGCCAGCGCTTACTTATATCTGAGTGTGCAGTGGTTTGAAATCAGTTTTATCTGCATAAAATATTTCTCAAAACTCCTCTGGTGGGTGTCTCCCTTGGCCACACCAGCCTCACTTTCATGAAGGGGTGAACCTAGAATCACAATCATGTATTTCTTGAGCAGCTCTATTTCTAACAAAGTTTTCTTTTTTTCCCCTGGGGCACTAAAATTCCCAGAAAGAGTCAAAAGCCTCCTTGCTTCTCAACATGCCATCTAAGAAATAGCAGCATCAGCATCACCTGGAAGTTTGTTAGAAACAAAGGATTTGGGGCCCAACCCAGACCTACTGAATGGGAATTGCATCTTAACAAGATGCCCGTGATTCCTTTGCAAATTACAGTTTGAGAAGCCATGCTGGTGAGGACTAGACCTCGCCACTGACCTTATGGTGTCCCTCCATTCTCCTCTACATTCCAGCTCCATTTTCTGCCTCCCACTGTTGTTGAGGCTCCTGAACGCCCCCTGCCTCTGCCCCTGCAGCCCATGGGGTCTGTGCTGATGCGCTCTGTGCTTTGAGGGAGTGGGTGACAACCCAAAGGATGCTTGCTTGTTCCCATCTCTGCGGCCTCGCATTGACTTTGTAACAAGTTCTTGTGCTTTGACCATCCCTCTTCTGATACATGAGTTCTTTTCCAATAGGTGCCTCAGTTTACTCACGTGAATAAAGTGCAAGAGGACTCTCCCCTTTGGTCTACATACTAAATCCTAGAGTGAATTGATCTTAGGTTCAAGCTGGGAGCTCCACCGGCCATCATTTTAATAATAGCTAGCATAAGGATTTAATGATACTCTGGGTTAAAGAGAGCCTATATTAGCTTCTAATATTTTAAAATCAGAAGATTTTGCATAAATCTGAATCGGGGCATCTCTTGACAAGCCTGAGTCTGCATTTCCTCTTGTGATATCAGCTAGAGCTGTGTAGTGGCTGGACTGTCAGACAGGGTTACATCTTCCAATATGCGGCTGTCTTTAATCCTTTTTATTATCTCCCTTAACTCCAAGTCCAGGGGTCCTTGGTATTTATCCTCTTATCTACTCTGTTGTTGTCTCACGCCTGGCCCAAGTCCCTCATGTTTACATTGCCTGCTTATCTCCTGTGGGCATTTGGATTTGGGACCATGAGCCAGCTTCTTAGTCTACTTTCTTAAACATGGTATTTTTAAAGTGTGCCATTTGCTTTTGTTTTCCATTTTATAAAGGTGCACTGTAAAATTTTCGTACCTTCTCAGGGTAAATCTGGATTCCAAACATAGAACATAAATCTGTGATTCCAAACATAGAAAGATTTGGACCTCTCAGATCAGTGCCTTCAGAATTGAGAGCTCAGCAGAATGTGAAAAGAATATATTTGGATGATAAAGAAACTCAGCCATGTTTTCTGGTTGTTTTCACCGGACCCTTTAGAATACACTGCAGCAGTGGGCATAAGGCCATTTCCAAGAACATGTCACATACTGGTTAAAAAAAAAAAAAAACTTTCCAGAACTCATTCTTTGTTTTCTATCTGGAGCTTAAAATTTTAATTTCTGCCTATGTAAATTTCTGTCAGAGTTCCTCTCCATGTATATTATTGATTTGGAAATCTATCAGCTGACTTCTATATCTGTCAAGGAGTCTGATGCATCCTACTGTGTGGTTTGCTATAAAAGATATGGGAATGTGTAGAATTATGTACATCTCCAGCCTGCCTGCGGAGGGCCTGCTCTGTGCAAGGCACGGTGGTCTTTGTGGCACAAGGGAATGTGCCAGACCTGGCAGTCTGTGTCTGTGGCACAGACCTCAGAGAGGTAAGTAACAAGTCTGGCCCGTGTCTGAGGAGCAGGCCGGGAGTTTGCATTGCTGACCATCCAGTAGCAGAGCTTTTCCACAGTGTGCTCCCTTCTGCATCACTGGCAGAGAGAGTTTATTGTAGGACAATGGACACACTGACAAACTACTTCTAGAACTAGCTGCCTTTTGTGGAGTCAGTAATATTGGAAAGGTGAAGGGGGAGGATGGGGCAAAAGCACTGAACATCTCAACTAAAGAGAACTCTTTAACATGTCTAATCATATGCTTGTGCATTCGGCCAAGAAGGCTTTTACTTCATAGCTTATGAGGAATTAGTTTCTGAACTAATTTGCTACCCCTGCCATCTGCACTTAATGCACACGTCAGACACGATGGCTTTCAAAGCCAATTATGAAATTATGAAATATATGTTGGGGCAGGGCATCACATAGAAATAGCAAATAGCAGTGTAATGTGTGGAAACACACCAAGAGGAGCTGGAAACCTAGAGCATGTGTCGACATGGTAATGTGCAGAGCACCCATTAATAGGGCACAGAGGTTCTGCTTCAGATCCCAGCTCTGTGCAGTGCGTGGGAGGACGTTCCCCTCTGTCAAACTGGATAAATCCTGCAGGGTTTAAGACTCCCTTTCTTCTCTCTTCTCTCCCTTGCTTCTTCTTCTTTTTTTTTTTTCCTTTTTTATTTCTTAAAAAATTTCTTTAAAACATTTTCAGAAAATCAAATACTTTTCACTCTTCTCTCATCTCCCACACTGAGCTTTTACACTAATCCTGATGAAATGCTTATTTTGGTGCCCTTAATAGTTTTTCTCTCTGGTTTTTCTCCTTGAGTCTTCCTTAGAAAGCAGAGGCCAATAAATTAATCCTAGTTCACTTCACTATGGGCTTATCATTCACTATGGGGTTGTAATAATTTCCTTTTAAATCTCTATCCCAGGGCTTCCTTGGTGGCGCAGTGGTTGAGAGTCCGCCTGCCAATGCAGGGGACGTGGGTTCGTGCCCCGGTCCGGGAAGATCCCACATGCCGCGGAGCGGCTGGGCCCGTGAGCCATGGCCGCTGAGCCTGCACGTCCGGAGCCTGCGCTCCACAAAAATCTCTATCCCAGAAAATGAATGCTTTCAACACAAAGCTCATTTGTATGCACATCCCTACTTTTATCCATTTCTAGATTCTTTTTTCTAAAGATGTTTTTAATTTGGAAATTCAGAACCGTATCATGCTTCTGGTTACTGAAGACCCACACAGGAAACACTGTGATGGAGGGTGGTGGGTAAATTTCTTCTGAGCATTTGGGGCAGGGCATGTGGTGCCCAGAGAATCCTGTAGCTGTACACACATATACACACTCAGTCAGCTCCAAACTGTCCATTGAATAGTCTGAATTTGATGAGATTCAAACAATAAATCGTTCTGCTTTTTTCAAATCACTGTCTTAAACATGTTTCATCCAATTTCTTGTTTATTTCATCAACATCTCAGACAAATCCCATAATGATTCCAGTTTTTTCTATTCTTAAAACATTCGTTCTCTTACTCCATCTTAGGATTTTCTTGCCCCCATTGCTGTTGTGACTTAGGGCTGGAAAGACTTGGAGAGATGAGAGGTATGGTCTGCTTGAAAAACATACCACCTGCCTTCCTTTTCTTCTCCCCACTTCCTTTCCTAGGTCCCCATGCCTATTTTGCAAGGAGAAAAGTGATTGAAGGTGACAAGTGTTTCTCGTTTATTTCGTGGTTGACACTGGTTGGCTGCCCCAGGTAGTGCTGTGTTGCCAGGTACCCCTAATATTTTGGGGGCCTGGGGCATGAGTATGGATGGAAGTCCAGACATCCTGTGTCTAAATATTAAGATGTTATATATCAAGCTAACAGAGTATTAAATAAATATACTACTCCATGTACTTATCTTGATAGACATATTTCATAATGACCTTCAAGGCCAGGCTGGAATTTAGAGTCCTTGAACTCCTTGTAATTTTGTATGTTAACATGGTGGCATGGGATGAACTGTCCTTGCCCTCCTCCCCACCCAAGGCCCAAGGCATACTCTCCTTATCTTTCCTGGATCTCACAGTGATAGTGGCCTTGTACACCTGTGTGTAGTCACTGCAGTCAACAAATTCAAGCTCTGTTTACCTCCTGTCACCTGCTGCAAACAGCCCCCCATGGCTACTTCTTGGGCATAGGAGTTTTGTTCCTCAGGAGAATGGGCCCAGGAAAGAAGTCTGTGTAAGATCTGAAAACAGGCTTAGGACCATTTGGAGAAAGAAATCTAGATTACTCTGAGCATGATCTAGAAGAGGGTTCAGGCTTCAGACAGGCAGGTCCATTTGCACCTCACCTTGCAGAGATGGGCATGGCTGTAGGAGGGCGAGAATGGGGTCCTCTAGAGAGCAGGCTAACAGCTACCTCCTCCAACGATTCTCTGCTCCCTTTTATCTTCTGCTGATATAAGGTAGGGGGGTGAAAGTGGAGTGGGGAGGTAGTTGGAGGATAGCAGAGTTTGTTTATTTGTTTCTTAATAAGCCCACGAAGAACTGTCAATCCCCCATTATTAGGTAATTTATGTTCTATGTTCTCAGCTTACAATCTGAGTAGCCCATTCCAGAGGCAATAAGAATTGGCTCAGTCCTCTCAATATCCTAATATACATGCAAGCAAAATATCTCTCCTATTAGAGTAGGTAACTTTGTCAATTAAAAAGAAAGAGGACTATTTAGCCAAATATTTACCTTGATCTTTGCTCTTTGTGTATAGAAATTTTCTTTTACTCGCAGCTATACAAATAGCATACTTGTGATTTGGCTTAAAAATGTGTTTGGGCAACATGCAAATTACCAATTTAATACCTTCTCTTTCTAGCTTCTCCCCACGCTTCTACGCCTCCACCTGTCACCAGGCTAGGCAATGCACATACACAGTATTCCCTCAAATACCAATTCCATCAAAATCTCCAAAGGTGCTCCAACATTTTTTTTTCTTCTGAGACATAAATAATAGATATTGCTCACTTACCAAGCATTGTTCCATGTGCAACAGGGAACGCGATGTACAGCCTCTGATATGATACCTTTAGTTACTCACACGTCCTCTCTCACTAAGGAGAACATTTCAGAATGCTAGTATGTGAGCATGAAGTTATTATGAGGATAACCTTGAACTCACTCTATTCTATAGTAAAAGGTAAATCACTTATAAATAACTTAGCTATTATCAGTAATAAACTACCTGCCACAAATTGCACAACTGACTGTGATACTAAAGTTGACAAGTAATTCCCTGGATGATCGAAAATACAAAAAACAATAGAGAGCAGGATGTTATAACAAAGAGAGAGGATCTGATTCCTGAGAGGGACCCTAATTTATGGAAGGCCTTAGATACATGGACCAGGTCCTATAACTCACTTTCAGATTCATCAGGCACTCATTAGATACTGACATGCTTCTACATAGTTGTCATGCTTTTAGAAATATTTATGTGAAGGTAAGAGTTGTATATTAAACATGTGTGCATGTATGTGTGTGTGTGCAGACACACATGTAATGAACCAGGAATAATAATTGATGGACTGATGATTTTACCTATATTATCACATTTAATCCTTAAAACAACTCTGTGGGAGAGATAAAGTCAATTCCATTTTATATATAAGGAAACAGATGCTCAGAGAACTTACATAATCTGCCCAAGTTCATACATGTAAGAATCAATGCACTGGTACAGGCACTATGGAGAACAGCATCTTTTTCCCAAGAGTTTAAAAATAGAACTACCATATGATACAGCAATTCCACTTCTGGAAACATATCCAAAGGAAACAAAATCAGTATCTCAAAGAGATATCTGTACTCCCATGTTCAAAGCAGCATTATTCTCAATAGCCATGGTATAGAAACAATCTAAGTGTCCATCCATGGATGAACGGATACATAAACTTAAATGTTCTCAGTAAAAAAAAGGTAAATATGTGAGGTGATGGAATGTGTTAATTAACTCAATGAGGGGCATTCTCTCACAGTGTATGCACAGATCAAATCATCATGTTGTACATCTTAGATATCTTACAGTTTTGTTTTTCGTCAATTATACATTAATAAAGCTGGAATAAAAAGACAACCAGTACAACAAAAACAGCAACAAAAGAAGCAATGAAGCTGTGTTGCAATTCAGGACCTTCTGACTCCAAGACCAATGTTCCTAACCACTATTTCCTTCCGTCCTTTTGATTTTTACTTCTTTCTTTTACTTAACAGAAATAAATGGAGTACCTGATAAGTGCCAAGTATGTTTCTAGGAGCTGGGTATACAGGAGGGACAATACAAATTCCTGCCTTCCTGGAACTTACAATCTACTTGGAAAGGCAGGTTATAATCAAGCAAATAAATAACTATATAAATACACAATGCACCTTCAGGTAGTGATAAATGCTATAAAAAGAAATCTCCAGAAGGTGAGGAGATTGAGAATGAGGGATGGGGTAACAGGTGGGAGCAGGGGCAGGGTGCTTTTTCAGGTATGGAGGTCAGGAAAGTCTAACAATTGACACGCTTCACAAGATACTGCCTGTTTTATTGAAGGATCTAAATTCCACTGTGGCCCTGTAAAAAAATATGCATTAGTTAGCAGAAACCCTTTGGTGCTTTCTACAATGTTTGTAGTTTATCATTTGTTATGTAGTATTGGATGCATTTGCTCTGAATATCCCCAATGAAAGAGAAAACTTTGTGAGTTCTTTCTAAAAGCAAGTTAAGATGTCTGAGTATATTTAAAAACACTAAGTTTTTATATGGCAAGCAGATAGAGATCCTGTATTTAGGTTGGATGCCCCTTTAACTAGGACCAATATTACATGTTTTGGAAGGAGGAAGAAAATTAGGCAGATGTGAAAGGGTGAGTGAGGAATTTGGGAGGGCGTTAGTAAGGGCAAATTGCTAATGGAAGCAGAATGTGAAAACTGTAGATCCATAAATGAAGCCTCACTTTTGTTTTACTCAAAGAATGGAAAAACCTTGGAATAATTCAATCCTAGAAGCAAATAAAAAGTAAGTCATTTTACAAAGTGCATCAGCACCCTAATTAGAGGTTCATTTTAAGAATAAATCTCCAGACACTATAAAACTCTTAGAGGAAAACATAGGCAGAACACTCTATGACATAAATCACAACAAGATCCTTTTTGACCCACCTCCTAGAGAAATGGAAATAAAAACAAAAATAAACAAATGGGACCTAATGAAACTTCAAAGCTTTTGCACAGCAAAGGAAACCATAAACAAGATGAAAAGACAACCCTCAGAAGGGGAGAAAATATTTGCAAATGAAGCAACTGACAAAGGATTAATCTCCAAAATTTACAAGCAGCTCATGCAGCTCAATATGAAAAAAACAAACAACCCAATCCAAAAAATGGGCAAAAGACCTAAACAGACATTTCTCCAAAGAAGATATACAGATTGCCAACAAACACATGAAAAAATGCTCAATATCACTAATCATTAGAGAAATGCAAATCAAAACTACAATGAGATATCACCTCACACCAGTCAGAATGGCCATCATCAAAGAATCTACAAACAATAAATGCTGGAGAGGGTGTGGAGAAAAGGGAACCCTCTTGCACTTTTGGTGGGAATGTAAGTTGATAGCAACCACTATGGAGAACAGTATGGAGGTTCCTTAAAAAACTAAAAGTAGAACTACCATACGACCCAGCAATTCCACTACTGGGCATATACCCTGAGAAAACCATAATTCAAAAAGAGTCATGTACCACAATGTTCATTGCAGCTCTATTTACAATAGCCAGGACATGGAAGCAACCTAAGTGTCCAATGACAGATGAATGGATAAAAAATATGTGGCACATATAAACAATGGAATATTACTCAGCCATAAAAAGAAACAAAATTGAGTTATTTGTAGTGAGGTGGATGGACCTAGAGTCTGTCATAGAGTGAGGTGAGTCAGAAAGAGAAAAACAGATACCATATGCTAACACATATATATGGAATCTAAAAAAAAAGTTTCTGAAGAACCTAGGGGCAGAACCGGAATAGAGACACAGACGTAGAGAATGGACTTGAGGACATGGGGAGGGGGTAGGGCAAGCTGGGACGAAGTGAGAGAGTGGCATGGACATGTATACACTACCAAATGTAAAATAGATAACTAGTGGGAAGCTCGCTAGTGGGAAGCAGCCGCATAGCACAGGGAGATCAGCTCTGTGCTTTGTGACCACCTAGAGGGGTGGGATGGGGAGGGTGGGAGGGAGATGCAAGAGGGAGGGGATATGGGGATATATATATACATACAGCTGATTCACTTTGTTATAAAGCAGAAACTAACGCACCATTGTAAAGCAATTATACTCCAATAACTATGTTAAAAAAAATAAATCTCAGCAGACCAATTAACCAAATTTTGCTAATTTCAATCCCCTATTATTTTTTTCCAGCAATTTGCTTACTGTTGTAATTTATTTCAGCAATTTCCTTAATAACCTTCTCAGGGTGGCACTCTCAGATATAACTTTCTGCAAAAAAAATATGCTGAATCCATTCACGTAAAAAATTTACAGGCCATTTCCTTTTTCACAGTTATAAATGAAATGGAATCATCTGGACTTGTGCCCTTCCACCATCTTTGCAGGGGGTTTAATGAGGTGGAGAAAAAGGGCAAGATGGAGAGAAGAGAAAGCACTTACTTTGATAGAGGCAGAAAGTGGAGGAGGAGGGGTTGTACTGAGAGACAGCTGATTCATTTGATCCCCTCATTTTCATCACCTCCAAAGATCAGACGCTGAAGCTAGAGTTAGTTAGACACTTCTGAAAGTAGACAAGCAAGAACTTATATATAGAATACCTCTGGCTGGGAGTTCAGCTCACTCTGACTCATTAATTTCTTCATTCAATACTGCCATAGGATAAACTGCTTTCATCTAACATTTCAAATCTCCTTGAGAGAAAAGGTTTCTTTTAAATGGGTTCCAACTTTCTAACTCTCTTTCCACCTGAAGATACATTTTTTTAACATTTAATTTATTTATTTTATTGAAGTATAGTTGATTTACAATGTGTTAATTTCTGCTGTACAGCAAAGTGATTCAGTTATACATATATATGTATATATATAATTTTTCATATTCTTTTCCATTACGGTTTATCACAGGGTTTTGAATATAGTTCCCCATGCTATACAATAGGACCTTGTTGTTTTTCCATTCTCTATATAATAGTTGGCATCTGCTAATCCCAAACTCCCAATCCATCCCTCCCCCAGCCCCCTCTCCCTTGGCAACCACAAGTTTGTTCTCTATGTCTGTGAGTCTGTTTCTGCTTCATAGATAGGTTCATTTGTGTCGTATTTTAGATTCCACATATAAGTAATATCATGTGGAATTTGTCTTTCTCTTTCTGACTTCACTTAGTATGATAATCTCCAGATGCATCCATGTTGCTGCAAATGGCATTATTTTGTTCCTTTTTATGGCTGAGTAGTATTCCATTGTATATATGTACCACATCTTCTTGAAGATACATTCTTGATATTTTTTAATTCTTCTAGCTGCTATACTGCTGTTCCTGAGGAAAGAGCAATTCAGCATGGCAGCACTCTATTCTAGGTTTTCATAAATTCAAAAAAAGTGCAATTAGTTCTAGTAGGGACTTAAACTTATTTTGATGTTCCCCTCATTCTGAGTTTGTTTGAGCCCAACTTTGGGTAAATATGGGTTAAAATGCTCAAAGTGTCCACTAGAATGTTATCTCCATGGGGAAAGAAATTATTTTTTGGTCTGTTTTATTCACCACTGCATCAGCAGTTCCCAGAACAGTGCTGGGCATATAGCAGATGCACTTTAAATACCTTTAAATAAATGGACAGTTGAGCTGGTATCACCCAATTTATGCTTCTGAAAGTCACCATTCCCAGATTTTGTGATTCTGCTTTGTTTGTTTTTGTTTAACTTTTGGGGAACAGTCACTTGACTAAGAGGTAATATAAATTTTTCTGTTATATCATTATGCTTCAGTATATTGTGCTGGGCAATTTTAGTATTCAAAATCAATGTTAGATGTAGTTCATTTGTATTGTTTTGTAAAATTGCATATTATTTCTGATGCTTTGTTAGTTGAAGATCATGTTTGATGCTGAAACTTCTAGCCAATTGTTCTTTCATTGGGGTTATAGCTAAAATTGTGGTTAAAGAGTTTTTCCAGCTTTACTGAACTATAATTAAGAAATGAAGTTGTATGTATTTGAAGTGTAAAATGTGATAATTTGATATTTGTATACATTGTGAAATCATTACCACAATCAAGTTAATTAACACACCCATCACTTCACATAGTTACTTTGTTGTTGTTGCTATTGTTAAGAATGCTTAAGACCTACTCTCCTAGCAAATTTCAAGCATACAATGCAATATTATTAACTATAGCCACCAGGTTGTGCATTAGAGCCTCGAACTTATTCATCTTATAAATGAAAGTTTGTACCTTTTGATAATTATCTCCCCATTTTATCCACCCCCCAGCCCCTGTCAACCACCATGCGAATTTCTGTTTCTATGAGTTTGACTTTTTTTTTAGATTCCATGTATAAGTGATACTATACAGTATTTGTCTTTCTCTGTCTGCCTTTCACTTAGCATAATGCCCTTCATTTTCATCCATATTGTCACAATTGTCATAGTTTCCTTCTTTTTCACTGGGTGAATTATATATATATATGATATATATATGATATTATCTTTATCCATCTGTTTGTCAATGACACTTGACTATTTCTATAACTTAGCTATTTTGAATAATGCTGCAATGAACATGGAACTACATATATCTCTTTGAGATAGTAATTTCACTTCTTTTGGATTTATAGCCAGAAGTGGGATTGCTGGATCATATGGTAGTATTATATATATATTTTTGGAGGAACCTCCATACTGTTTTCCATAGTGGCTATACCAATTACATTCCCACCAACAGTGTGCGAGGTTGTACAAGGGTTCCTTTTTCTCTACATGCATGCCAATAATTGTTATCCCTTATCTCTTTGGTCTTTGATATCCTAACAGATGTGAGGCAATGTCTTATTGTGGTTTTGTTTTGTATATCTTGATGATTAGTGACGTTGAGCATCTTTTCATATACTTGTTGGCTAATGTTAGGAAACATATCTATTCAGGTTCTCTGCCCATTTTAAAGTTGGATTATTTGTTTTTTGTTATTGAGTTATAAGGTTTCCTTAAGTATTTTGGATATTAACCCCTTATCAGACATATGGTTTGCAAATATTTTCCCCCATTCTATAGGTTGCCTTTTGATTTGTTGATTGTTTCCTTTGCTCTGCAGATTCTTTTTGGTTTGATGTAGTCCTACTTATTTATTTTTGCTTTTGTTGCCTGTACTTTTGGTGTCAGATCCAAAAAATGACTGCCAAGACCAATGTTAAGGAGCTTTTCCCTTATGGTTTCTTCTAGAAGTTTTATGATTTCCAGTCTTACAATTAAATATTTAATCCATTTCAAGTTGATTTTTGTGCATTATGTAAGATAAGGGTAGTATGGATATTTTAACAATATTAATTCTTCCAATCCATGAACATGGGATATTTATTTTTGTCTTTTAAAATTTCTTTCATCTATTTTTATAATTTTTAGTGTACAGATCATTCCCCTCCTTGGTTAAAGTTATTTATTTTATTCTTTTTGATGCTATTATAAATGGGATTTTTTTTCTTCATTTCTTTTGTGGATAGTTAGTGTATAGAAACACAGCTGATTTTTGTATGTTTATTTTATATCCTGCAGCTTTACTGAATTTCTAACAATTCTGATGGAGTCTTTGGGCTTTCTATATGTAAGATAATGTCATCTGCAGACAGAGACAATTTTGCTATTTCCTTTTGGATTCAAATGCCTTGTTTTTTGGGGGGCGAGGAGATGCCAGATTGCTCTGGCTAGGACTTCCAGTACTATCTTGAATAGAAGTCATGAGAGTGGGAATCCTTGTCTTTTTCTTGATCTAAGCTGAAAGCTTTTCATCATTGAATGTGGTGTTAGCTGTGGATTTGTCATATATGATCTTCATAATTTTGAGGTACATTTAAAATTTTCCATCAGAAAAACCAATCTCCAAATAACATATTTGTTTTCAATGATTTTCTTCTCTCCGTTTCTCCTGGAGTTACTTATTCTCCATTCATTAATTAATTCAACTCATGCTTATTGAGCATCTACTATGTTTTGCAGTACAGCTCTCATTTCTGCATTAGGCATTTGCGGGGAAACAGAAGATGTTTAATATTCAATTCCTTCCCTCAAATTCTTTACCTGTTACTTGGGAGTGACAGATAAATATAGGTGAAACAATAGTAATAGCAAAAGATGGTTTAAATGCCTGGATTCAAGGTAGAAAGGGCTGCAAGTAAACAGAAAAAGAATGATTTTACTAAGATCTTTGGAAAGCTTGGAGACCTAAGATAAAATTGCTTTGAAATCTAGGAGATGAAAATGGAATAAAAATGCATTTGGGGAGAGGGGAATTTTCCCATCAAGGATAAGTATTTGTTTTAGATTGGGTTCCCCATGCAAGGATTTGAATGTATGTATGTAATATATTGGGGAAATGATCTCAGAAAGCCCCAGTAGGAGAGACAGAGATGGCAGGAAGAAAATACAGGGTGTTATTGAGGAGTTACTGATATAGACAACTAGAGCTCAATCCTACAATACTGAACACACTTCAGAGGGGCAGGGAATCTGGGATATTCATCCTCCAACTCCCATTAATCACTGGCTGAGAGCTGCACCCAGGTGATGGTAAACGCCTTAGAACTTCTAGCCAAAAGAAAACTAGCAGTTAGAGAGTCACAGGTGTGTGTTGTAGGGTCCGTGGACCTGAACACTGTGGGGATATAGGCGGGTCTCCTATTCTTGGAGCTTGTAAACAGAAGTAGTCCTGAAGAGGCTTGCAGGCTGGGCATTAAAAGCATTCTGATACTTCAGTCTATCAGAAGTTGAATTTGCTGCAATAAATGGAAAACATACACACTTGGTAAATGACCCTGGAAGATATTGGGCCTGGGGATATTCAGGAAGCTTGGTTTCTTATGTCTCTCGATTTTCTTTCAAGAGATATGTTTATATTAGCAGAAATGTTCTTCTGCCTCCCTAGAGTGAGATCCTGTTAGGTAGAAGCTTTCTACAACTTCTGTACCAGTAACTGTACTATTGTGTTTCAGATTCTTTTATGAGATCATCAGTCAGGTGTGGCCACAAGAGAAGACAGAGGCTCAGGAAAAAAAAAAGTTTATTATTCTCACAGGTCCTCGAGACAGGAGGCACGGTGAGCCATGCAGGGCCACCAGGAGGGACATGGGCAGAAGACAGGAATGAGGGGAGAGCTTGGGCCACAAACTTTAGTAGCGTTTTTGCAGGAAAGATAAGGCAGGACAGGTTAAACAGTTTAGGCCAGGCTAGTTTGAATAATTTTGGCAGGCTGTAAACTATGGGAGTGGTTCCTAGTTGCCTGGTACTGGGCATTGGGATGGTTAAGACAGAAGAATATTGCTTCTTGAGGTACATGGCCCAGATAGAGGAAGTAGGGCTCTGGATTGGTTAGCTTGCATATTAAAGACCTGATCCTTGCTGAATCCTTTGCCATCTCTAAACATTGGCTAACACTAGAAGGGGTAGTCTCTCACTAGCCAGAAGGGTATTTTTTCTTTTTTTTTTTAAGATGCCCAAACATAATTTATAGGAAAAACAACAGCAACAAACAAAATTACACTGTGGAACTCCAGATACTACCTTATCTGGTTGCAGAAATTGCTCACCTAGATTTAATATCTGGGTTCTGGATATAATTTCTTCCTGTGCCGCCAGTGCCCTCTGACCATATAACAGGCACCTATCATGTATATGCAGGTACTTTGCAACTATGAAAATGATGACCGCGCTGTGAGCAAGAGCCACCATTTGTGTCTTGGATGGCAAGGGCTTAGGAGGATCCAGCCCAGTAGGCAAGCACTTTCAGTGGGCACCAATGAGTCTGAGAAACAGTGATTTCTTAGAGTTCTCAGAAGAAACCTTGTCAGTGGACAGGAGAGACCAGGAGAATCATGGCAGGCTCAGAGCAGCTACTGGGAGAATTGTACCCAGTAGCATATGTGAGTTCCCTTACAAACTCCTAGATTTGTTTGAGGGGAAATTTGGAGGTTGGTTCTGTGGGGGGGGGGGGGTGGATGTGGGGAAGTGGGTGTGAGCAGGTGCAAAGAAGAGAAATGCTGTTTTTTACAGTAACAAAGAGTAGGCTGCCTGGGCATCTCAAGCTGTCTGTATTATGTAGGTTACATTTTCATATGGGCTTCAAATAGAATGATTCAGCCCCCATCCAGTGAATGGTAGGAAGCCCAACTCGAACATAATCATCAATACAATAGTAATAATAATAATAATAATAATAATAATAATAATGACACCACAACACCACCACCACCAAAAGAGTTGCAGGCATTTTTATACTCTTTCTCCATAAAATATCTCATATATTCTCATAGTAACTCCATGGAATAAGTTCTATTATAATTTCCATTTTAGATGAAATGAAACTGAAGTATAAATACATCAAGTACTCATCTAAGACCACTATTTTTGTCAGTTTGGACAGCTATAACTGAATGGCTTAAACAACAGCATTTATTTCTCACAGTTCTGGAAGCTGGGAAGTTCAAGACCAAGGTGCCATCAGGTTTGGTGTCTGGTGAAAGCCCACTTACTGGTTCATAGACAGCCATCTTTTCTAGTGTCCTCACATGGAGGAAGGGAGCAATGGAGCCCCGTGGGGCCCCTTTTATAAGAGCACTAATCTCATTCATGAGGACTGCACTCTCATGACCTAATTACCTCCCCAAATTCTCACCTCCTAATACCATCACATTGGGAGGTTAGGATTTTAACATGAATTTTGGGGAGATACAAATATTCAGTTCATTGCGTTCTACCTTGACCCCCACCCCCCAAAAATCACATCTTTTGCACATGCAAAATACATTCATTTCATCCCAACAGTCCCCAAAGTCTTAACTCATTCTATCATCAACTTTATAAAGTCCAAAGTTTCATCTAAATATCATCTCAATCAGCTATGGGTGAGACTTGAGGTATGATTCATCCTGAGACAGAATTCCTCCACACTTTCCATCTAGTGAAACCAAACAAGTTATGTGTTTCCAAAATACAATGATGGGATAGGCTTAGGATAGACTTTCTCATTCCAAGAGGGATAAATGTGGAAGAAGGAAGGAGTGACTAGTGATATAGATTTCAAGCAAGTCCGAAACCTAGCAAGGCAAGCTCCATGAGATTTTAAGGCTTAAGAATAATCCTCTTTGATGATTAATCTTGGTTTGATGATTTGCCTTCTGGACCTACTGAAGTGGCAACATCACCCCCAGAAGGCAGCAGAGCCCTGCTCACTCCATGGCTTTCTGCAGTGGCTCCACCCATTCTGTGGTTTTCTGTAGGGGTAAGAGTTGTGCCCCCAGGGCTCCTCTGGGGTCCTGTTCTTTGAAATCAAGTGGAGGCAGCTCTGTCTCCCTGGGTTTTTGTGGTGGGAGTGTCAGCCTTGATGATCTCTGAATTGCCTTTGGGGTTTTCTTCCCTTGTCTTAAAGAATAGCCTGTGTTCTCAACCATATATTTCCATGGTCCAGTCCTGTAGGAGCTAAGAAGTCCTACAGTCTTCCTCCATTTTGTCCTGTTTTCTCTGTTTCCTTTAGTTCCAGTTGGCAGTGTTTCTGCTGGTATAATTCCATCTCTATCCCTGGCTCTTGTTGAGGTAGTTAAGTCCATGGTGGTTCCATTCATACTAATCTCTTTATAAAACAGTCGCTCAGCCACACCCTTGGTGTTCTCTTCCAAACATGCTTTCTCGTTTTTTTTGCAATATGGGAAGACTGAGAATTTTCCAATTAAGTTCTGCTTCCTTTTTGCTTAAAAGTTGTATTTTTGGTTCATTTCTCTCTTCTTGCATTTTACTATCCACAGTCAAGAGGAACCAAGGCACTTCTTCAACGCTTAGCTTAGACTGTCCTTTGTTAAGTATCCAGTTTCATTTGTTCACAAGTTCTACCTTCCACAAAAGCACCACAACTCAAGTACAATTTAGCCAAGTTCCTTTCCACTTTATAACAAGGATTGCCTTTTCTCCATTGTCCAATAACATCTCCCTCCTTCCCATCTGAGACCTCTCAGAATGGCCTTTACCATTCATATTTCTACCAACATTCTTTTCATGACCACTTAGGTATTCTCTAAGAAGATGTCTCTACAGCTCTTCTCTTTCTTTCTCTACAGTTCTCTTTTCTTTCTGAGCTCTCATCAGAATCACCTTTATAACTCCACTCCTGGTAATCTAGACTTTTACTAGAGCGTACCTCAAACTCTTCCAGTCTCTATCATTACCCAGTTCCAAAGCCAATTCTACACTTTTAGGTGCTACATTTTAAGCACCTCACTTCTCAGTACGAATTTTTGTCTTAGTCAACTACAGTAGTGGTAGACAGCATGACTGAGATATGAACTCATGCAGTATCTAGAGCTTTAACCTCCATGCCCTGATTTTTGGTTCTCAGGGGATTCTCAATGTTCACTGTATATCCATCCTACATCTCACTTCTGTTTATCTGCCCTGCTTTGTCACCTGTCATCACCCTCGTTCATTTCTTCATTTCCTCAAAATGCTATTAACATCATAAGGCATTTGTGTGTAGGAGATTATTACTAAAGGCTTGGAGACTGAGGGAAACAGATTCCAGGCTAGCCCTGCACAAGTGAAGAGCAATATAAGGCTTATTATTAGACACCACTGTGCTAGAAATCCATCAGCCATTCTCTATCATGGGGAATTTTTCTACACCATTTCCCTGACTGAGTTGGACTTTTCTCCTCTTTCTTTAGATTCTTCCTTCTAGCAGATGAGCTTCTGATATCTTTTCTAAACCAAGCAAGCAGTGGGCCTGTTTTTGCCTATCTAGAAGTTTGTTTTGGATATGTGCATTTCTCATTTGGTTCTGTGTGTTCTGCCTTTCCTCTCCTTTCATCCCTCTATGTAGCTCATTAGCATCTGACATCCAGATCATAGTGCTAATATTGTCTCTCACTAATTAAATATTGAGACTGGTGGCCAAAATAAAGATTCATATTTTTTTACAGTATTGGTTTCCTCAGATTGGAGTATTGTGGAGTAAATATTGAGAATGGTGGCCAAAATAAAGATTCATATTTTTTTACAGTATTGGTTTCCTCAGATTGGAGTATTGTGGAGTCATTGAGGTCTGGGTTAAAATCTTAGTTCCTCTGTTTATTTGCTGTCCACAGGCATGCGATTTATTACCTCTCTAAGCCTCAGGTTCCTCAGGCTACAATGGACATAGTAATCAGATAATGTACACGAAAGAGCCTAGCACATAGAAAACCACTCAGTAATGTTAATTCCTTCCCTCCATTCTACCCTTTCTTTTCTTTTGCTATAACATTAATTAGAGGATAATCAAGCTAGTAAATTTTCTTATGAGTCTAAGATATGATTTGTGTCAGGGGTAAACCCAAAAGCAAACAGCCAACAGGAGCAATGATGAGTATTATATCTGAGTGATGACATGGAATATATATGAGGATAATATTGCATGTTTAACTCAACTTTCCTGAAAGATAGACAAAACCTTGTTTTGTTTTTTGTTTTTTGTTTTTACAAATGGGACTTGAATCCCAATGCTCTTACTTGACCCTTTTCAAAACAGGAAATAGTACTCAAAAGAGACTGTGTGAGTTGGTTTTCTAGGTTGGGAAACTTCATGACCTGGTTTTCCCCCAGCATTGCCAACTCCTGAGGGTGTTTCAGAATCAATTAAATAGACTTTGGAATACAAGTGACAAAAGGGTATAAATATAGGTTTTAAGGAAAAGATTTCAGTGTGCTTTTGAAGACTGCAATTAACACTATCGTCGATGAGCAGACATGTTTCTGGTAGCTTGGAAATGGCACCTCGTGTTCAGGTTACATGTCCATAGTGACCTGGGCTACTCTCGAGGCAGAATGGACAACAGGAGGGCCTCGGTCTGTTAATTGGTCCTGCTTTGCAACTTCTAGGCAAAGCTGAGGCTTGCAGATAGTAGCTCATCAAAGGTTAAAATAAGATGATGTCTGATCTCTTCTTTCTAGATCTTTTCTCATTTGTGTGACAAGTACATTGAAAGAGCAGCATTTGATATAATATGAGCCCCAAACATCTATACTCCTTTTCGCTGATGTCTTTCAAACTTATGGACTATTTCTTCCTGAAATTTTGGAAAATTTTCAGGCAGATTGCATAGTTGTATCCCTTCTTAGAAAGTAAAAGGTCATCTGGACAATCACAGGGCATTCCATAGGTAGAATGTCCGATCTAGTCCAGTAATCAAAACTTTGACCTTCATTCAAAGTTAATTTCTCCCCTTCTCCAGTTGGGATCTCTCCTGTCTGGTAGGTCTGCAGTGGGGAGTAAGGTGGGAGGGCTTCTTTATTTCCCTACCTGCTGTCCCTATCCCCTCATTGGACTTTCTGTGACTTCTTTAGGGTTTTTTTTTTTTTTTTTTTTTTTTGGATGGGGGATCTTACATGTCTAAAGCAGGGTCCTGGAGCGACACCCCATCAAGTGCAGCAGACAATGGGCAGGACGTGGTGGTAGGCTTCAGTACAAGGGGGAGGGGGAGGTTACCAGTTATAGGAGGAATTGATGTCAGGTTGGCTCATCGGAACCAGCAGAGGGGCACGCCCCTCACCACCCCTTTGATAAACTATCATAGTGGGGATCTGATCTAAAGATTAAAACAATCACTAGCTGGGGCTGGGAGCAAGTAGGTAGGCATTTACTGGTTAGGCTCTATGATTAAGAAGGAAGGTCAGTTGTGTGAGTAGGGTGTAGGTGAGGCAGATACTGGTCGAGCAGGGGATGTACAGAGAGCAAGAGAGCAGCCATCTTGGGTGGCCTGACCATACAGGCCAGGAAACCTTTTAAGTATGTTACCATATTGAACGCATAGTTTCTTCAAGCTACTCTATCAGCCTACCAGCTAAAATTTACAGAGTACCTGCTCTGAGACAAAAATCTTCGAGAAGTAGAGATACAGTTATGTTGTGATATTCAGACAGCAGTCTAGTTCATTCCTTTAATTCTCCACTCCATTATGGAAGGTCAGTACCAAAGAGCTGGTGACCAATTCCTTCCTGATTCAGTATCACCTACGGAAGCTTCAGATGTTGTTAAGGACATCTCTAAATTGATAAAGACAAATTTTAATATAGCTAAAAGTCTTTTTCTGGATTGTAAAACATCACATCAGGTGACCAACCTCAGGATGCAAGGACTGTGTCACACTGTTAAGGATCAACACGAGTGGCTCTAGAATAAATACACGATTTTTTTTTTTTTTTTTTTGAGTGGCGGCACAGGGCACTGCACTATGTGCAGGGCCTTAAAGAAATGTGAAGCGTCTGTGTCCTCATAGTTGTTTGCAGTCTATTTGTTGCAGTTCCTTTTGCCCTGGAATTACAACTAAGAGCAAAGCTAAACATAAATGGAGTTAGGTGCTCCTGAGTTTTAGAGAGCTGGAGCAGTTGGGCATACCTACCTCCCAGAAGGTTTACCGGGAGAACTTACTTCTCTACTGACCATTGTCCTACCCCTTAAGGTGCACCGAGAATAAAGGGGGCTAGTGTTTCCTCTTTATTAAGCTAAGGAAAGTTGGTAGGGTCAGTGATGAGAGAATCATCTATGATTCTAGGGAGCCTCAAAGGAGGAGAGACAACCACCTTACTCAACCACTGGACGTGTACTTCACGAGAGGGCCTTATAACCTGCCAAAGTTCATAGGAAAACATAGGAAAGAGAATTAGGGAGAGATGACATGAGGAGAAATTCCAAAGCAGAGAGGAAGCCGGGACACATCCCATGTCTAGCTCTGTTTAAATAGGTATGGGAGAGTGACCCTCCTCATATGCCTGGCTACTGATAGTGGTGAGACTGAAGGCTGCAGTTTTTCTGGAACCAGTGCTTTTTGGGGGAACAAGAGGCCCGTGAATCAGAGGGATGCTGCTTGAATCCTTGAGCTGGGGTCCACTGGAAGGATGGCCAGATCTTCCAAGGGATCTGCCAAAGTCCAGGGGCCCCACGCAGCTTGTCAGAGTCAGCGCCGGGCCCATCGGCCCACGGTCACGGAGCTAGGGGAACCTCCAGGGCCCGTCACGGGGGACAGTATGCTCACACAGCGAGGTGAGATGTTTGCCCCTGCCTCACCTCCAAGAACGAGGAGCCGGTGCTCTGACGGGGGGAAAAAAGGGAAGTAAACAGCAGACCACACGGTGGCTCTACCTTCTTCCAAGTGAGCTAGAAGCAAGGAGAGATGTAGCCAAACAGAGAGGGGGAGAGGAGAGCTCTGCTTCATGTTTGAGACTGAAGTTTAAAAGTTAATAGTTTTATTTTAAATATCCAAGCGAGGCAGGTCTAAATCAAAAAGGAGCAGATCAGTTATGGAATCCTTAAGGAGGCCTCTTTTCTTAGTGGGATTTGATAAAACACAGTTAGGGGCAGTTAACTGAAAAACAAACAGTTTCATGCTGTTTTATACCTGTTATACATGTATGTTATATACCTATGATATGACATCATACATATGACATCATAGAGATACAAAATTACCCACGGAGTTTAGCATATCCTAAGTGATATTTTAGTGATAAACAAGCAATGAAAAAGGGCAGAAGAGATACATTGGACAATTTGATAATGAAACAAATGGTAATTCAATTTAACACCTTGCCCCTGCACCACACACACACACACACACACACACACACACATGCACCCACAGAGTGTGTTTTTTATGTCTGAACACATGGATTAGCACTTCTTTTCATAAAATTCATGTAATTTCTTGAGAATGCTAATCTTCTGTAGCGAGGATTTTGAGGTTGCCCAAAAAGGAATAAATTCTTTCTCCATCTTAGCTAACAGATACCACACAGTTTCCTAGTCACTTGCTCTGTCGCTCAGTAGAGTGTTTTTTACTTGACTTCTATTTGTTTTTTACCAAATATTTTCACTTAACTGTTTGTATTAGACCTGCTATATGAGTAAACTTTGCAAGAATAAGAGTCACATTGTAACAGCTGAAACTAGTGCCTCATACAGATCCACGTACAGAGACTTGCATAAGAGTAATTGTTGATAAGGTCCCATGAATGAGCTCAGTGAAAGCTCAGGAGCCTGGACAAAGATTACTCTTATGGTTAATGACACTTTTCTTTGGGATATAATACATTTTGTTACGAATGTTTCCTCCCCAGGATCTGAGTGTGGGATTGTGATTCTGGTTGGAGATTGCAGTGGGGACTCCATACTCTTGTCTCCTGGTGAGGGGAGAAAGCTTCTTAAACAAGTTCCTTGAAGAAGCAGATTATTTTGGAATGCCTGAAACGCTTACTGCTCAGGAACATGTCAAGGCAACAAGTATTTATTATGCTCCATATGTTCAACATGGCCATCAAATGATAGGTCACCATCAAGTGAAAGGCTTGTTTTCTACTGTCAAAGAATTACATAGAGAAAAAGACACACACATGCATTCAGAGACATGCAAACAATGGCAAAGTTTGCATTTTCTCCACGGAAGTAGATAGAGTTCTAGTACTAAGAGATGGTCAGGAAAAGAACTGAATAAACACTGGGTGGTCCATGGGACACATTTGGACAAGTGCTGAGTGAAATACTTGGACATTGTGCAGTAAGCCACAAAGTCAGCATCACAGAGAGTAGTAACTAGAGGAAGAAAGAAGAAAAGAATGGTCAAGGTCAGGGGAGACCAGGAAGGGCTTTGTGCAATAGTGTGATTTAAGCCAGCCTTTGGAAGATGGGTAGAATTTGGAGAGGAGGGAAGGGAGGAAGGAAGGAAGGAGGCATTTCAGATAGTCGGATAGGCACAGATTTAAGCAAGTCTCAGAAATGAAACTAATGTCCATGAAGAGAGAAGAGCTTTGTGAGAGCAGAGGTTCATGGTGAAGGAGTCTGAGATGTGAGCTGAACATGCAGTGAAGGATAAATAGACGATATGGTAGAGGGGCATGAATGCCAGGCAGAAGCATCTGGCATGATTAAGAAAGCTGTTTTATGTGGCTTTTCCAAATGTGACCTATTACAGAATTTTCTTCCATGCTATTTTCCCTGTCATTTATGTCATTCTATTCAAGAATCTCAGAGGGCAGTTTGTGTGCTCCATTGCAAGCCAGGTATTAACCACTCTTAAGAGCCTTATTTGAAGAAAGTAAGGGTCTACTTTATCATTCTGCTGATGGCAGAGTTTATATCTTGTTATCCTGATCTCCTAAACAATGATTTTAAATTCAGGTGGTGAATAGATGCATCATGGTTGTCAGAGAACACACTAATAGAATTTAATTTTGTTTACTTTTATGAAATGGTCATATTCATCAAAATATATTTTCTAATAAAATAATATATTGTCACAGTAAAAAAGGAGGATATTTAAAATTATCTAAATGAAATTTCTTCTTCCTGAACAATCTGAATGCACTGTATTATTTGGAAGTCTAGTGTTCCTTCAGATGTTAATATGTGCTTTGTGAAAATTAAACAATGGTCATATAAAGTGGGATAATATGTTTCTTTAAGACTTCCTGGTCTCTTACGTTAAAGTATACTGTGGCTCTTCAAGAGGAGAATGTAATATTTTATGTGAGAACTCCTATCCTACTTTTATTTTCCCTGTGAGGAAAAATTTGTCATTTTATGGAATTCAGTCTGGAAAATGTTCCACCAGGTATTTACCTGCTCTTCTCTCGGGATTTGTAGTTCTGGCCTGTGTTAATTTGGGTGAGGGGAAGGAACAGGGTGACAAGTATCTTTCTTTGGCATGACTGCTTCTTTGTCAAATAATACAAATATTAGAAAATAGGAATGTCATTTTATTTTTTAATATCATTTCAATAAAAATTACAGTAGGTCAGAACTTGGTGATATTTAAGACCACATACTAAGCTGAAAATTGGTCTTTAATGAGGGAACAGCATCCAGTTCTCTAATTTTCATGAATAATTATCTAAGTTATAGCAACTAGTAATATTTTTACATTAATTTTTAAGCTTTTCATTACTAGTGTTAGATTTTTTCACATTTATCAGCCTTTGTTTTTTAAAAATTAAATGTTTTATTTTAGAATAGTTTTTGATTTACAGAAAAATTGTGAGGATAATACAAAGAGTTTCCAAATATCGCACACCCAATTTCCCCTATTATTAACAGCTTTAAATTAGTATGGTGTGTTTGTCACAATTAATAAACCATTGTTAATACATTATTATTTTTTTGTTGAGGTAGAGTTGACTTACAATATTATATTAATTTCAGGTGTACAGCATAATGATTAAGGATTTTTACAGATTATACTCCATTAAAAGTTATTACAAGATAATGGTTATAAGTCCTTGTGCTATACAATATATCCTTGTTGCTTATCTATTTTATACATGGAAGTTTGTATTTCTTAATCCCATACCCCTAATTTGTCCCTCCCTCCTTTCCTCTCCTCTTTGGTAACCACAAGTTTGTTTTCCATATCTGTGAATCTGCTTCTGTTTTTCATTACATTCATTTGTATTATTTTTCAGATTCCACATATAAGTGACATCATACAATATTTGTCTTTCTCTGTCTGACTTATTTCACTAAGCATAATATTCTCTAGGTCCACCCATGTTGCCAAAAATGGCAGGATTTCATTCTTTTTTGTGGTTGAGTAATATCCCATTGTATGACATATACCACATCTTCTTAATGCATTCATCTGTTGATGGGCACTTGAGTTGTTTCCATACCTTAGCTCTTGTAAATAGTGCTGCTGTGAACATTGGGGCACATGTGTTTTTGTTTTTTCTGGATATATCCCCAGGAGTGGAATTGCTAGATCATGTGGTAGTTCTATTTTTAGTTTTTTAAGGAACATCCATACTGGTTTTACCAGTGGCTGCACCAATTTACATTCCCACCAACAGTGTACAAGAGTTCCCTTTTCTCCGTATCCTCACCAACATTCATTATTTGTAGACTTGATGATTAAAGTCCATAGTTTATTCAGATTTCCTCCATGTTTACCTAATGTCCTTTTTCTGTTCTACAAACCCACGTAAGATAGCATATTACATTTAGTTTCTCAGACTTTCCTTTGTTTTGATGACCTTGATAGTTTGGGGGTGTATTGCTCAGGTATTTTGAAGAATACCCCCAAGTAGAATTTGTTTGATGTTTTTCTCATGACTAGACTGGAGTGATGTGTTTTGGGGAGGAAGATGACAGAGGTAAAGTGCTATTTTCACCACATCGTATTCACGGTATAGGCGATCAACCTGGCTTATTGCGGGTGAAGCTAAACTTGATCAACCGGCTGAGATGGTGCTTGTCAGGTTTCTCCACTGTACAGTTACTCTTTTCCCTTACTCTCCATCCTGTGCTCTGTAGGAGGAGGTCCCTATGTGCAAACCACATTTAAGGAGTAAAGAATTAGTTCTGAGTGCATTTCACAGGGGTTACTCTTCCCTTCCTCCTGCCAGAGCCTGGGGCATCTTTCTTGGTTCTTCAGTGTGAGAATCTGTTGGAGTTCCTGCAAATAAAATCCATAAAAGTGTTGGGGCACCTCTAAAATACCAGTCCCTTGTCTGTGTCATGCTAGTCCACACTCCACCTCCAGCAGTTTATCAAAATAACCATGGAAGTGTCCAAGGACCTGGGCTCCATATGAGCCGAGTTCAGCTATGTCTTTCTGAATGCATCTGTCTCCAGGTTTCAGGGTGGTAGTGTGCTCTGCGACCTTAGTTCTAAGATGGACCCAAGAAAAGTCATTGATTTTAGTTTTGTCCAACTTTTTCTGGTTATAAGAAACAACATCCAAACTCTTTACATGTTGGAGCTGAAACCAGAAGTTAAAACTATTAAATTTTAAGGATTATCAATCTCATTTGGTATTTTGGATTAAAATAAATTGTTAATTCCTATGATCATATTGCAACTATAATATAGTCTAATAATTGGGTCAAGGAATAGTAATCAGTGGTTCTTATAAACCTTTTCTAGTTTTATTATTCTGAGTTGATGACTATATTAACTTTCAAATGACATTGACAACCACTTTTTCTTTAATTTAAAAAATTATCAACATTTTAGAGAAATGTCTTTTTATAAAAAATTATGCCCATTCTTACTCTCTAGCTTTCAATAACAATTAGTCTTCTAAACATACAATGCTATTTCATGAATATAAAGACATTAAAAATAACTTTATTCGTTATTATTTTTAGTGGAGTAGAACATTAAATAATGTTGCATATGAAATATTTCCTAACTTTTAAATATTACTTTTATCCTTCATTGAGTCTCTTGCTTAAGGTTTATAACTTAAATATTTAATTAATTATGAAATTGATTAAACCTGGTTTGCTGTATTGTTTGGTGCTCTTATAATTCTTTTTTTTTTTTTTTTTTTTTTTTTGTGGTACGTGGGCCTCTCACTGCTGTGGCCTCTCCCATTGCGGAGCACAGGCTCCGGACGCGCAGGCCCAGCAGCCATGGCTCACGGGCCCAGCCGCTTCGCGGCATGTGGGATCCTCCCGGATCGGGGCACGAACCCGCGTCCCCTGCATCGGCAGGTGGACTCCCAACCACTGCACCACCAGGGAAGCCCTATAATTCTTATATATACAGAACTGTCAGTGGATTAGCTTGGACAAGTTATTTAAACTCCCTATGCCTCAATTTTTCCCTCTGGAAAAGAGGGATTATAATATACCTACCTCATTGTGGAATTATGAGGATTAAAATGAGTTACTCTAAAGTCTTTGGCTAAGAGATTCACATATAGTAAGCACCAGATAAATGTTAACAATTATTATTATCTTGTTTATAAGGTGGTTTCAATTACCATTACTTGCTATTTAAGAATCACATATAGTTAGAGCTGGAAGGTACTTGGAAAACTATCTAGTTCAGGGATCTTAAGTAGTCTGTGGGCTGGATTTAACTTTCAGAGGTTTGGTTAACACAGTGTTTTAAAATTATTTTTAATTTAAATACTTTTTGAGAGAGCATAAAAATCCAGTTTTTCATAATCCCCACTACTCCCTGTTGTTGTACATTATCTTTTTGCATTCCACATTTGGTTTACTTGCTTGGCTCCTAAAAACATTTGAATATGTAGCCCTTGACCTAGTCCATTCCTCTCATTTAATACAGAAGCAAATGAGTTCCAGAAGTATATATAAAGGCCTCCAAGTTGTGACCAAACTGGAAATAAGATCCAAGACTTCTGATTCCTAAACCAATGTTATCCCCATTACACCATGCTGTGTGCTTTAGTTGGAATCACTTAGATCAGGTCTCTCTTGAATGACAATACACTGAAGGGCCTAAAATTATCATCTTGTAATACATGTCCGTGGGGAGAATGTGTAAATTCTTGAGGATAAAGTTACCCTCACAATTGAAAAACAAAACCAAAACAAAACAAAACAGACTTAAGGTATGTGGCAATATCCCTCTTCACTTTTTAAAATGATACAGATGGGTCAAGTTTGGAAACCATCAGGAGACTTTTTTTTCCCCTATTAACTAGGCATAACTCCTAAACTAAAACAGCAGTTTGAGCACATCATTTCAAAATCTGCTCATGAGGTTTTCAATTCACAGTTTGTTCTTATGCTGTCTGTAAAAGAGGGAGTAAAGCTAAAATTATTTGTGTGGGACTAGAGTATCATAATAGGAAACTCTTCTGGTTGTGGGCACGGTAACAACAGTGAAATCACTTCTACAAAATATAAGAGGAGGAAAATGATATCATTAATTTTGAACCCTCTAAATCTGGTAAATTTGATGCAGTGTGCAGCATATAGAAAAGTTAGGGAAGTTGAGGTTTATTTAAAATGAGATGAGTGCTTTGACAGTAAATTGGATTTTTGTATAAGATTTCAATCTATCTTTTGTCACATTTCCTTCACAAAATCAAGAAAGGAAATAAGACAGTGTAGGTACCTGAGCCTGACTCCTTGTCAGTTCAGTGGGAGGTTTTAATTAGGAACTCTTCTTTCAGTAAGAATGAGAAAATGCAAAAAAGGTATCAGTTGACAGTCATAAGAATTAGGCAAATTTCCTATAGAATGTTTGTTTACTCTCCATGGGGACAAATAGAATATGCTGTTCAGAAATTCTGTCTTATGGCAAGTACATCAAGAGACTTTAGGTTTCAGTTATTTGCAATCTGTAGTCTGCATAAGAATTGTCCGGGGTTCTTACTGCAGAGACAGAGCTACTGCACTAGAATCTGTGGGGGTGGGGCTGAGGGGCTGGGACTGCATCCCAGGAGATTTGATGCAAGTTATTTATGGACCATACTTTGAGAAATGATGATAATGCATCTTGTCTTCTATAAGAATTTTAAAAGAGTTCATCTTGTTCTCTCCTTACTTCCTTTCCTCCCTACCTTCCTTTCTCCCCCTTTCTCTCCTTCCATCCTTCTCTCTCTCTCTCTCTCTCTCTCTCTGTCTCTCTCCTTTTTTACTCTCTCTGTATGCTCAACACTATTTTAGTAGCAGACAATAATGGAGAACTTGAAGATCTGAACTTTGCCTCCAAGGTATTCATGACCTACTTGATAGATACAATGCCACTAATAAATGACATAAGAAAGCATAGATTGAAGCATAAGGGGCAAATAGGAAGATTCTTGAGTGCAAGAGGAAGCCACAGAGCCCACGATGGAAGGCCTGAGATGTGACCAATTAATGGAAAGCATTGCATTATCATTTTGGGAGGTAGAGTTACTAGGGATCAATTCAATCACAATACACTTGTGATTTTTCCACATCACAACTGTATAATCTAGGGCAAGACATTTTGTATCTCTGAGTCTCAGCTTCTACATCTTTCTAAAAAGGAAAAACATTCCATATATATATAATATATATATACATAGATAGATATATATTTATATTGCATAATATATAGATATATATTAAACATATATATTTAATCAGTAATTTACTAGGAGGGAGGAAGTTTAGAAAAAGATTATTCTGACATTGGTAGAGAAGAGATATTGTGGGGGGTAGAAAATAGAATTAGGTTGGTTAGGCTATAGCAACCTAGGCAAAAGGTGGTGAGAGTTTGGTGTTGCATAGGGCAGTGAGAAGAGAGCAATACAGATATGAGAGGAGATTTATGAGGACACTTTCCCAGCAGAAACTGGTTTATGTTTGGGTCTGATCAATAGAAAGGAAGGATGGAGACTTCAGGACCCGTTAGAAGATGGACAGACAAAAGCCAGAGAGGGAAGATCGGAGAGAGCATGGATTTGGGGAAAAGTCTGATTTTAGACTTGCTGAGCTTGAGGTTATGTCAGGATTTTAAAAAGGAAATGTTCATTAGTCTAGCTCAGGTGAGTAGAAAGGAAAAAAAGTATTGACTTGGGAGCCAGGAGCAGGAAGGTGGTAGTGAAGGCAGTCAAATAGGTTAGTCCTTCAAGGGAAGGAGTTTATAGAAAAGATATCAAAGGTTCAAGACTTAGCCTTGGGAAATATCAGTAATTAAGAGCAGATACTTAAGTATAGTTGTAAAAAGTATAGTAATTCTTTTTTTTTTTTTTTTTTTTTTGATCCTCACAAGAGCTGGGTGATGAAGATGCAGGAGGGTTTTACCTGTTTTTACAAATGTGGGACTCAATTTGTTATAGGTCATTTTACTACAGACTAGCACAGATGGGAGTCACAACTTAGGTGTTATATCTCCAAATTCAGAATTCTTGAAACCATGAAGTCAAGGGGAAGGAGATCGGCCAAGCATTCCTGAGTTCTTCAGTCCCTCATTCTGTTCAAGCCTAGGTGATATGTGAGTGTAGAAATGGGCTATGTCCCATGCATGTGGGAACTGCTAAAAAAGGCTGATTTTCTCTACAAAAGATTGTTTCTGGAAAGGCTTTTATTTCTGGAGAGCAAGAATGTAATCACTAAAGTTTATGGAATCTGCTGAAAACTGGGGTGCTATAACAGTATCTTTGATCACAGCAGAAACATGACCAACTCAAACAAAAAACTCAGAAAGAGGAATTTATTTGTTGACTCATGTAATAAACCATGGCCATTTCAGGGACAGGGATGGAAAGAAAAGTGGAAATACTGTCAAGAATCTTTCTTTCATCTCTGCTTCTTTCTTCCTTTCTTCTCCACATTTGGGGGCGATGGGAACCATGTTTGTCACTTTCTATACGCAGATTCTTAGTGCTTGGGAACCAGAGAGAAAGTTGCTTTCTCTCTCCCAGGGCTGGCTGAGGATGTGACAGTGGAATGCAAGTTGGGGATTGTAAGTTGGTCTCTTCAAAGGGTGGTTGTTTCTTAGATTACCATTTCAGTAGGTGCTACCAAGTAGAAGGTGGATGTTGATGAAAGACCAACAGTCTAGGCTTTCCTCAGGCATGGCTAACATCTGCACAGGCATTTAACCACATCTTACTGGAGAATAATGATGCTCTCTATTTTATTTTAAAGATGGTTATCAGTTTTTATCCTACCTCTTGCTTCACAAATATATATTTTGGAGTACCACTTCACAGAATCATCATTAACTTTCTCTTCCATATGTCATTAAAAACAATAAAATGAGGACAAGTGAAAGAGGCCTTTGGTGATTTGTTTGAATGCATCCTCTTGGCTGCTGTGCAACTCTTAACTTGCAGCTCTTGGCCTGGCAACATAGTTTCAATTTAATCAGAGACAACCATTATTAAATCATTCTAGCCAGACTTATCTACACTTACTGAATGGCCAAGTAACAGCAACAACCTGCATTTTCGCTTTGGGCATTTTGCTAAGAACAAATTAGCCATTATTATGTCAAAAATTTGTTAATGAGATAGAAAAAATATACACTGTAAGTGTTCCCCTAAGTTACAATCAGTTTGAAGATATTCTAGTGAGGTTTTATTGATTTGCCTATTTTAGGTGAAAAGCATCCAATTTTTTTTTCTTAATTTTCCCCTGTATTATGCTGTATAGTGTTATTATAGTAGAAAGTGCATAAGCTTTAGGATCTGATGGCCTTAAGTTTTTCGTTTGTTCTTCATTCAACAAACATGTGGTTAGTGCCTCTTAATAGGTTGTAAAGGATGTAAAATAACACAAACACTGATCCCAGCAAGTTCATAATCTCATGGTAAAGGAGGAAGGGGTGGTGCAGAGTGCATGATGGGTTGCAGAAGTTGGGCAGCACCCAGCCCGTTGGAGGGAGGGGTGGGAGAGGCTCCCTAGAGAGATGCGGCTTGACCTGACTTGTGTTGATTGAGAAGGAAGGGGGAACAATGGAGGAAAGTGTTCCAGGCACAAGGACTACATAAGAGAACGAACGTCAGGGGTACTAAATAACATGGTGTGTTTTGGTGTGTTGGAGAATTTGGCACATAGTTGAAACTTATGAATATTAGTCAAATAATCAGTACAGGGCAAGGTGTGCCATGGGAAAGAAGGCTAGGGGGAAGATAAGAGCCACATCACAGAGGGCTTTATAGGTGAGTATTTTGACCTTATCCTGAAAGCTATGGGAAGCAGTCGTTTATTATTATTTTATGTCAAGAAATGACATGATCAGATTCTTCTATGCATTCTGGAGAATGGATAGAAAGGGCCTACTTTAGAGGCATGGAGACAAGTTAAGAGGCTGTTGTAATCCAGGCGAGAATAGTGGGGTCCTGAGTTAAAACTGTAGGAGTGGGGACAGAGGGAAAGAGACAGGCTTGAAACATAAAAAGAAAGAATTGATACTTGATTTATAGAATATGGGGGGTGGTGAGGGAAAGCGCTGGAGAAATCAGGACCTCCCCAGATTTTCAGCAGCTGGTTGAATAGGTTTAGTGGCAACAATGAAGTTAGCTTCAGGCATCCTCAATGCAAGGTATAGAGGGTGTGTTTCTCTGGGTGGAGATGTTACATTGACCTTCAATCTGGAATGTTGGAGTGCAATCTGAGCTGAGGATATACCCTTGGGAGTTCACAGCCTTCAATTAACTATTGAAATTTTGGATGAGCTCATCCAGAAAGAAGGAGGTAGACCAAGCTGAGAGCCCATGAGAACCAGAGTTCTTAGGGAAAGAGAGACCCTAGCTGAACATGGAGAAGGGATAACCAGACACATAAGAGGAAGTCTAGGAGAGAAAGATGTTATATATGCCAATGGGAAAAGATTTTTGTGATTTTGTGCTTTGAACAAGTTTGCAATCTCCCTGTGACTCATTTACTTTGTCAATGAAAATGGAATAATAATATCTATTGCATTGCATATTGTGAGGATTATAGTGATAATAAATCCATTCTTCTGCTATAAAGCCTGTAGCATGAAAATCATCAATGAATATTTTTTCTACTTCCAATGTTGATTGAATTATGCATAAAATTGTTGATAATAAAATCTTCCACCTAATGAGACTTATTATTTCCTTCAGTAATTTAAGCAGATCTCTTTCCTAATGACTGAATCTCCAAAATCTAGTAATCAGCTCCAGTAAGGAGTTCTGGTGTCAAAGACAGCAGTGTCTGGTGAATTACATTTCCAGAAATATTTTTGTTTTCTTCCTTCTGATAATACTGTGATCAATCTTGTTTAAAAACACCTGCATTTATTTTGTATTTGAATATGCAATCAATATGAATTGTTAAACTTCCTTTACAAAATTACACTGATCATCCCAAACAGTACAGTATGTACTTGAAAAAATATGTTTTTTAAGGTTTTGAGTATTATTCTCCACATCTGCTTCTGTAGGTTTCATGTGCCTCACAATTTAGTTCCTTTTATTAAAGCAACCTAATCTGGGGAAATCTGAGAAGAGATGGGAAGGCAACATTTTCTTGCTTTTGAAATCTTACGGTTATTCGTTTGTGCATTTTGAAGTTGAACTGAAAGACTTAGCTAGGTTCCTTTGTGGAGCACACAGACAAATTCAACCTCTGGCTTTATGCAGAAATTTCAAACATTTTCATTTCTGTTTTCCTTTTCATGTAACACAAAGTTCCTCCCTCATTTGATCATGCTTAGTGTCTGGTTTTCAGAGCAATTTCTTAGGCTTGTTTGACATTTGGAGGCAAGGCATATTGCAAGGTAAGTGGTAGGAAAGAGTAGAAAAGAGAGATGAGACACAGTAGATTGATTAAAGATCAGGCAAATCTTTCTTTAATGCACTTACTTCTTTTTATACTCTTTCCATTTCTTCAGCAGCAACTTGGAGAAGAGTCCTGCTCACAAGTGACTGTATCAAGGTCTTGAAAGAACAATGTGTTTCATGCCTGCCTTACCTTCATTTTGTGTTTATAGGAAGTCAATAAGCACAATAGTCCAATTACCAGAGGTTTGAGTTTACTCTTGACACTGTCATACATTTGTTCAAGTTAGGCTAGATGATCTCCAACTTTCTTGTCTGTTTTAAGATTGTGAAACCTGAAGTCCTTTAGCTCCTAAACGTATGATCCATGACCTTAAAATTAATCTATCTCTATTTGTCTATCTATCTATCTATGGTATCTCTCTGTCTCTCTATGGGCTTGTCACCTACTTCTCTGTTTCCTCATCTGAAAAGCTAAGATAATGATAGTACCTATTTCCTTACAGAATTAAAGGACTTGATGCTCATAAAATACATGTATCAGCTTCATGTGCCAACTTCCAAGCTTCCCATCAGTGCTGTCTGGCAGTTTCTTCCCCTAAATACAGTGTTTAGAATCTGGAGTAGAGCACATTTAGTGGAGGTTGAGACTGACATTTGGAAGAGTCAGAGGGACATCAAGGCTTAAACCTGGAAACCTCCTCCTGGAGGAGGAGGCAGGAATGAGGGATTTGCCTGAGGTTGGGTCCACTTTTCTCAACCTCTGAGTGTCCTCTGCCTTTGAAATAGACTCTCAGTCTACTCTGGGAGTTCCACAGAGACTGAGTTCGCTTCTCTTCATAACACCGGAATTTGCGAAAGCATCAAGCTGAGGCAGGATGCAGGTATTTCAAAACCCAAAATAGACTCCTGTCACTTCCTAACCCACTAAAAAGGATTGACTACATTTAGCTAATTATTCAGGCATTTTCTTTGATGTAGAAAATCCAGAAAGATTTTAATATTTTATTGTTTGATTTTTATTCATCATATGTATATATTTGGGAGAGTGGAAGAAAAAGGGCACCTTTCCCTTTAAGAAAGCACAAGGGTTTGTATAAAGTAGAAAGATGAAAGGTGTTATGAAAATGATCAAGGCAGAACTAAGCATTTATTATTCTGATGCTATTGTTCAACATTTTAGTCCAGTTTCTTCTGGTTTTGCAACTTGAATCTTTCATAGGATGAGAGGGAAAATATGTTTTTTCAATGCCTCCATTTGTAGGATGTTTCTGATTCATTTGCTGCCTGGTTTTTCACTGCGGTAAGCCCATCACTTTGGGATTGGATGCTCCTGAAATGATTATTTTGTTGTTCACCTCAATATTAGTGTTATCTGCAGAGATGAGTAGAATTGCAAATGCCAGTAAATCGTATTTGTGACAATTTCTGTAGAAACAAAGTATTCATATTGGAAGAGAGATGCTTTTGTTTGGTAGGAAGGTGGTTTCCATGAGATCCTAGTTTCTCTTCTCCCAGCTGTGTGACTTTGGGGGATAATGATGGCTGGTGTGTTTGTAAAGTTTTATAATTTACAATGTCTTCAGGTGCATTTTGCCTGTGATCCTACAACTCCCTTATGGGCTAGATTATAGCTACACTCATAAGAGAGAAGAGAAAAAGTAGTCTCAGAAAAGTAAACTGATTTTTCCAAATTTATGCAGCTCCTAAGTGCCAAAGCAATGGCTCCAGATGGATTTTCTTTCCACTGCAACATGTTGCTTCCTAAAAGAGTTTGATTCAAATGATTAAACTGTGGGTCTCAATTTCTTCCCATATAAAGTGTGCATATGGACTAGATATGACATCACTAACTCAGATCTAAAGGAGCAACGCAGACAATATTAATGAGAAATGTTGTCTAGATATAAAGGAATGATATTAAATGTGGCAACAGGAGTCATGCGTCATCTAAAGGGAGTTGTTGCTGTCAGGCTCCAGGTATTATTTTTGCAGAGGAATGCAATAAAACCAGTGCTGTCAAGTTTCCTGCTTTTTAAAGAGAAGACAAAAATTTAGCTGTTCAAGTGAAACCTCCCTGTGCTTGAATAACGCTGAATTGACAGAACTGCGACCCCTTTCTAAGGTCTTCATGAGGTGGGGAACACCTTCATTTCCATTAAGTCTGATGTGCTTGTAAAGTCAGTATTGTTTCAGTTTAACTTTCTGGAAAAGAATATTTCTTTGGTCTGGAGGATTCATTAGGTTCATTGACTTTTCAATTAATGTCTAGGCCAACTCAGTAATTGATTTGGACAAATAGATAATTTCTGAAGCATGAAAGGAAATGAAATATAATGAATGATATAAAATGAAATCCATAATCTTAGAGCATTATGAAAACAGAATACTCTCTACAGAAATCTTTGCATGCAGAGATTATTACTCATGTGTTTCTTTCATACCACCCAGAGGGCAGCTGAACTTAGACAAAGAGGGATTTTTATTACATCTTATATGTATGGTCTACTCTATTGTTTTCACTCTCAGAATTGATGGCACATCCAAACAAATGTAAGTGGTAAGTTAAGTCATTAAAGAGATTTATTTTTTCATCATCGTGTAATTCTGAAGTTAAACTTTGCCATTCAGACTTCTGAGGTTGATGACGTGTGAATTTGGACTTGTTGGTTATAATCATAGTGGTGATAGTGCTGCTGCTGGTGTGTGTCCAAAACATTTTGTACTAATGATATTAATAATAAAGAAATGGCATTTGATGAGTGTTTATTATGCATCAGGCTTCATGTTAAGGGTTTTTCTACTCATTAAATCATTTAATCCTCACAAATTCCCATGAAGTAGGCATTGACATCTATTTTACAAATGAGAAAACTGCAACTTAAAGAGATTAAGTAACTGGTCCAAGATTATTCTGTTACTAAGAGGCAGATTCAAACCAAGTTTTAATTAAATGTATGGAGAAGAGGTCAGGAGGTATTTCCTGAGCATCTACTATGTGCCAGGTAAAATTCTGGGTTCTTGTGTACAAAACGAATTCCTGCATTATTTAGGTTATATTTTATTTTGGGAGATAGACAGTAAACCAATAAACATAACACAATAATGTCCAGCAGTACCAGGTATCCTAAAGAAAAGAACTGGGTTGGAGGAGAGAGGGTCTGTTTTACACGGGGTGATGAGGGAAGGTCTGTCTGAGGGGTGACATGTAACCAGAGATATTAGAATCAAGTGGAGGAGTGAGCAATGGGCATTTCTAGGACAGTCCTTTTGACAGTCCCTCTGGGGTATACAATTCACCACTCAGGTCTGGAATGGTATGACCCATCGGTTGGCTGTATTTAAGAGGGTTATGTAGTATCTTCCTAAGGCATGAGCAAGGACTTAGGAGGCAGACCCAGGTCAAAATTCTGGTTCTGCTCCTTTTTCCTCTGAGGTATTTAGACACCTTAAGTTTATCTTCAAGCTTTAGTTTCCTCATCTATAATATTTGGATAATAATCCTTATCTCTTACGATAAGTGAACATTGCACACATAAAGTTCCCCTTTGCAGCCCCGGAACTACATATGTATATGCAGGAGTCATGAAACTAATAGTAGTTATTGTAATTATTTTTATAACCTGTGTCTTACAGAGGGCCATGGAGAAGTTCCCCGTGGTGTTTTGTGGTCAATGTGTGGGAGGGAATACGGCATAGAATAGGGGTCCCCAACCCCTGGACCACCGACCGGTACCGGCCCGTGGCCTGTTAGGAACCGGGCCGCACAGCCGGAGGTGAGCGGCAGCCCAGCGAGCAAAGCTGCCTCTGCCGCTTCCCCATCGCTCCCCATCGCTCGCGTCACCGCCTGAAGCATCACGCCCCCGCCCCCCGTCCGTGGAAAAATTGTCTTCCACGAAACCCGTCCTTGGTGCCAAAAAGGTTGGGGACCGCTGGCCTAGAAAATCACCACGTACCTTCAGAACTGAATAGGGAGTGTGGTCAGAATGGAATCAGATCCAGGAAATGAGCTAAGAGAGGAGCCTGGTGTGGATGAAGTGGGTTTTCACATCACAGTAGTTAAGCGCAAGAATGAGAATTCAAAAGGCGATTTGAAAGCAAGGGTGGGCAGGGGGTTATTTATTTATTTAAATTTAATATTAAGAAGCATCCCAGAATATGCATACGGCTACAGAAGTTTACAGAGTAGCATGGAGAGGGAGAGAGAGAAAAAATTCCCGTCCTTTACAAAGCCCCATGACCCTGCTTCCAAAGGCATATGTCTTCTATTTAAAATGGTGGTCCCTGGAGCCAATGGGTTGGCCCAATGCCTGATAATCAAGAAATAGGTCTAGTCCTGGTTTGCCTTCTGATATGCTGCATGGCTCTGAGCTAATCTCTTTGCCTTCAGACAGCAGAGAAAAGCTCTCTATACTTTGTCCATTTCAAAAGTATCCTTTTAGACAGAAAAACATTTACAGTGTCCCTCCTGTGATGTTACTTACTGTTAAATGTGGGTGCGTAATTTAGTAAAGAGGCAAACCTCTTTAAATCGCCAACATTATCTCATGGGCACTGAATTAGGTCTACAGCAGTCTGTTTTGGCAACAACCTGATCCTGGGGCAGTGGTAGCAAAACAACAGTGTGTTTCAAGGGTTCTGCTTGACTCAGTAGAAACCCACAGACTCTGAAGGGTGTGTATCTGGGCTCCAGTTTTCTAACTTTGCTGTAACTTTAACCCTGTCACCTTGTCTAGGACACTTATCCCATGTGAGCCTAGGTTTCTAGATCTATAAATAAAGACAGTTACAGCATGTAAGTTCTTGGGAGGATTAAGTGAATGTAAAGTTATTAGCATTATGTCTGCCATCGCCATTTAAAAATGTCACTTTTTATTATATTTTTAAGTTCTGTTTAAGACCTGAATTCCTGGAATTGTCTGGAGGCCCAGATTTCAGGAGGCCTTGTCAAACCAGCACCAGGCTGTACAGTCAAAGGGGTCAAGTGGAAATAGCCCACTGGATCTGGATCTACTCCAGCCTGGGGAGCTGGGTCTGCGCAGAGCTGATCCTCTGTTGGGGAGCCGTAGGGACTAATCCTTGGCCTGAATCAGTGGCAGTTCCAGTGGATGTGAGGCCTCCAGAAGTGTCCCTGGATGCCTAGGTGACTACAGAACTTACTGTTTGACAGTGGCTATTGCCGGACAAAGTGCAAGCTGAGGACATATGTTGGCTACAAAGTAACCCCTTAGTCTTTTTTTAATTTTTAACATCTTTATTGGAGTATAATTGCTTTACAATGGTGTGTTAGTTTCTGCTTTATAACAAAGTGAATCAGCTATACATATCCATATATCCCCATATCTCTTCCCTCCTTAGTCTTGTTCACAGCAATTTCCATCCCTTACCAACACATCTACGTTTGCTGCAGGTTGTTGTGAGGCTTCGGGGCACCCCAAAGAGTCATCTTTTTTAGTCAATGGAAAGGAAGAAACGGCTTGCCTTTATTAACATCTAGGTCAGCTCTCTCAGAACAAGCGGGTTGCAAATCCCAGTGGCTTCTTAGCGCTGTCTCAGATGCCTCCATCCTTCGTTACGCTATTCCCATGGTAACTCTCAGGAAGGGAGAAGAGGGGCAACTAACCACTGAGGGGCTATTTTTAGATTTCTGGCCAAATGCTCTGACAAATCTGTTAAGGGAAAGAAAATGAGGCAAGTGTAGAAGAGGATTTCTTTTTCCAAAGACAATATCATTTAAAACTGATGTTATGAAACTGGAAACAACCTTGAGGAATCATTTAACCCACTTCTACCTCTAGAAAGATCCACTTTCAAATCATATCAAAAAATTGTTCAGTAAGATTATTTTTAGAAAATTTTACTTAATAGCCTATTCTACTAAATAAACTATATTTCCTACCTTGAATTTACCCTGGATTCAATCTCAGTTTTCAGACCGAGGGAGTTGGGAATGAGACTGAGTACGATTGCTCAAGTTGTGGAATCACACAACCCTGGGGACATCCTTCCTTTATTCTTTGCTGATAATGACATTCTCTAGGTTTGTGCAGTGCACATCCTGTGCAACTATCTGCACTGGCCCTGCTTCACTTATTTTTAAAATAAGTAAACCCCTCCCATCCTCCTTAAAAGCCTTCAGGAATTTCTCATTGCTCTTAGGTTAAAGGCCATAGAGTGGCTATAAAATACATGATATTGATCCTACATGTGTGTCCAGAGTCATTCAGTATTATTATAATTCTCCTTTGTGTTTCAGCAAATACCTTCTCTCAGAGTCTCTAACCTGCCATCTTCCTCCATCTCAACATCTTTGCACTTATCTGTGACTTTTTTCCCCATGCACTCTGCCTAGTTAATGCCTGTAACTCTTTCTTATCCTTTAAATCAGAGCTCAAATATCAGAAAATGCTTTTTCGACCTCTAAAACAGAAAAGGCCCTTCTGCCATAGCCTCTTCTAACAATTTGGGCATTTCCTTTGCATCACTTAACAGTTTGTAATTCTATATTGATTTATGTAACATTTTAGTTTTTTTATTACTTTAAACTATGAGCTCCAAGTCATTAGGAATTATATTTTTTGCTCACCATTATATATATAGTGCCTAGCATATATTTGGCAAATTATTCTAATGACTGTGTAAATGACTAGCAGTTATTTTAAAGGGACATTAACCCAGTTTCTCTGACAAGTCAAGCTGCCTATGTGACTTCACTGGGGCTCCTCAAAAATATAATGCGCACCCAGATTTCCCAGAGAACTTGTTAAAGTGCAGATTCTGATTCAGTAGATCTGGGGTGAAGCTCATGATTCTGCATTTCCAATGCATTTCCATTGTCCTCCAGACAATTCTAATTGGTATCTAACTATCTCTAGAACTTGGTTGCACATTGGAATTGCCAGAGGAGCTTTCAAAAAAATCACCCTGGTGATTGTGATATAACTGGTACATGCTTGGCCTGGGCTTTGGGGATTTTTATAGCTCCCTAGTTTATTCTAATATCCAATACTCTTGGAGAATCACTGATTCCGGGCAAAACTCATCCTCAACAGTAGGCAAAAGGATATTTTTTGTTACCCTTTGCACTGGACAGCATCTAACATGGCCACTTGATAAGGGTTTATGTTATTACTATTTTTTAAATGTCTATCTCTTAGAGATACACAGAAAAGTGATACCAAACATATGTTGTACGAGCAGAGAGAATCCTGTGTGAGAACAAAATGGTCCAATCTTAAATTTTCCCACTTCTTCATATGGGGAAATATATTTCCTATAAAATATTTCAAAAGTAAGTATACTATTGAAAAAAGTAGAACATTTTGGTAGAAACAAATGCAGTTATAGCAGTCTTTGCAGCCAGAGGAACAATGCATAATTACTCAGATAATATCAGGAAAAAGAGAAGTTTGGTGCTCTTCCAAAAGTGGCAACATTTACAGTGAGTTCCTTGATTCCCAGCTTGTTCATAATTGTGAATATGAAGAGGAACCAGAGGCTCTTGGGCATTTGGTTACTCTCTTTGAAGATCAGTGCTTCTTAATCTAAAGCCTAGTAATAATCCTCTTTTCTTGTCATTAATTACATTGATTTTTTCCATTGATTTATTTTTGCTTGTGGTTTTAATCTTAAAAATTCCACAATGTGGAGTGTAATAGACAGCACAGTACTATGTTTTAAGCTCTACACTAGTTGTTTTCTTAATCTTCTCAGCAAACCTATTAGGTAGCTACCACCACTATTATCACATTTTACAGATGAGAAAACTGAGGCTAAACAGCTCTTTAGCTTCCCAAAGACAGAGATGGCCAGAGGCAGAGTCCAGGTATATCTGATATACCTCCCTGGGGCTCTCTCCTTTCCAGTGTTATAAATTAGCAGTATATAGGCCAAATTCAGCCTTCAGATATATTGTCCAGGGGTCTCAAGGCATTTTTTAATGGGGTTCCACTATTTAGAATGGAGAAAATTTCCATAAAAATCCAGATTTCAAGTTTATTTTTACAATAATCATATCTTACAACACTGAGTGACATGCCTGAAATCCTGAAACTTGCCTGAAGCTGAGGTATGTTTTTCCCTTTCAAATGACACTCTCCCTGCTTCTCACTAATACCTCATTTATTCCTGGTCTGCTCCAGCATTTAAGACACCTGCTTGGCCCCTCCAGGCCTCTGGTTTTCAACTTAGCTTCTAAACTCTATTGAGGAAAGGAAAGATTCTTATGTCTTTAATACATTTTACCATTATGAAAAAAAAAATGTCCAGTCTCTCAGTGAAGTGGAGACCATTGCATAGCCATTTCCATCATTTCATGTCTTTCTAGGACTATCTGTGTTGGCAGAGTGGTCTGATTTCTTTGAGTACAAAGTGGTGAAGCTTAGTATCCTACCTTCTGGTTCTAGTATTTAGCCATCTGGAGTGTTTTCAAATCAAAGTTTTGTTTTCACAGGAGTTTATCAGTTGTGTGGTTGTCTTTCAACAACTGTAGAACTGTGGAGACTCATGTATCCCTTGATCTCATGGCATATAGTTGGGTTCTGTTCAGTCTCCTTCAAATAAGGCTATAATAAAGAGGAAGAGGGTGATGTCACCCTGGTGATGTCAGGACCTAGCTGATAAGACCCTCGCAGTGCTGGCAGGGTTTGAATGCAGTCACTGATTTCTGATGCAGCAGGAAACATAGACATAAAAAGATTCTCTTTTTAGGAGTCTTCACCTTGGTTTTGAGAGGTGCTTGCCTCCATTTTGAGAGTGTAAGTCTCCAATTGCTTACATTCCATTGCAGTGTACTATTTCCTTGATTCCTTTTTATGCCTGGCTTTGACCTGCTGCCCACCTTGATATTGGTTTCTATGCACTCTCTCTGAGCCACTATATCTTCTGTTCCTCACGGCAGAACCTTCTCACTGCACATGGGAGCCTGTCATTCAACAGAGCTCATGCACACATTTTATACCTCTTAAACCTCAGAACAATCCTATGATATAGATCTTGTTATTCCCAGTAAATTTTCGCTCAAAAAAGCTGTAAAATTTGGTAAGTTGATGAGTAGAAGAATAGTTAAATGCTAACCTTGTCTATTCTGTTCCATGTTTTGCTTTGGGTATAAGAGGCAGCTATTGTTGTTGAATGATGTCTACAAAACATGAGAAAAATAAGTCAACCATTCCTTATTTCACCACATGGCATGCCATGTGAGGCATCATCAATTTTAAGATATGCCAGTTACAATGGAATATTACTCAGCCATAAAAAGAAATGAAATTGAGTTATTTGTAGTGAGGTGGATGGACCTAGAGTCTGTCATACAGGGTGAAGTAAATCAGAAAGAGAAAAACAAATACCGTATGCTAACACATATATATGGACTCTAAATAAAGAAAATGGTTCTGAAGAACCTAGGGGCAGTACAGGAATAAAGATGCAGACGTAGAGAATAGACTTAAGGACACGGGGAGGTGGAAGGGTAAGCTGGGATGAAGTGAGAGGGTGGCATTGACATATATACACTACCAAATGTAAAATAGATAGCTAGTGGGAAGCAGCCGCATAGCACAGGAACATCAGCTCGGTGCTTTGTGACCACCTAGAGGGTTGGGATAGGGAGGGTGGGAGGGAGACGCAAGAGGGAGGGGATAAGGGGATATATGTATATGTATAGCTGATTCACTTTGTTATACAACAGCAACTAACACAACAATGTAAAGCAGTTATACCCAATAAAGATGTTAAGAAAAAAAAAAGATATGACATTATCTGATATGCCACTGAGAACAGAAAAAATACTGTCAATTAAATTATGTCATTTAAATTATGTTGATTGTCATCTTTATTGCAATTACAGATGTTCTAAAGTATAAAGACATGTCTTAGAATTGACAAATATGGTGCTTATGCAACTTTTATTGCAGGCCTTTAATGTGTAAGACGTTGGCTGAAATGTTAAGTGTCTTAAAATAAAGAGATGTAAGAAAGCAAATGCCAAAATATTTACACTGTAATGATGTTTCCCTCCAGCAACCATCAACTGACCTAGAATTTGACCGCGTAGTGATTTATACCACTTGCCTTCGTGTGGTACGGACAACCTTTGAAAGATGTGAACTGGTTAGAAAGATCTTCCAAAACCATCGGGTAAAATTTGAAGAGAAAAACATAGCTCTGAATTGTGACTATGGAAAAGAATTAGATGAACGATGCCGACGGGTTTCTGAAGCTCCTTCGCTTCCTGTCGTGTTCATCGATGGCCATTATCTTGGGGTGAGTATCTGCTAAGGAAATTCTTCTTTTTTATTGAACCCAACCAGTGTTGATAGAAAGCTATAAGGCTATGACAAGGCAACTTGCATCATAGCTACCAGCATACTAGCTATTTTTTTGAGTTCATTCCAAAGGGTTTGAAGCACTTATTTCTATCCTAAATGATGTGTTGCTGCAGTGTTCACCCCTGCAGAGTCAAGGTAAGATGAAATCAGCATGAAATTGCCTTTTTGAATAGAAATACATTTTTTAAATGTTTAGTTGACTTGAGTTTTGCATTGTGAAGCTTGACATGTGTGATGAAAACTTTTTTTTTTTTTTTTTAGTGCAGGCAAGAAAAATGGAATATATGAGATATGCATTTATGAATTTTCCTATACCCCATTATCAAACACTCAGTTTCCTACTTAATGAAACTAAGATGACAGTCGTGAAATGAAATCAATAAGAAATGGGGCCCGGAGCCAGAATTTTATCTCTTGTTTAAAATGATTCTTGATTTTGGTAATGCGAGAACGTGAGACACAAATGCAAGCTTACTAGTGAGCAGAGAACTCCCAGAGCAGCAACAAAACATGACTGCTTCATTGCTCTTTGAATAGCACTGTTAGCATATTTAACCCCCACTGATCTATGAACAAGCTTCATCAGTAAGAAGCCCAGGAAAGGGGACTTTGGAGAGTGCAGTTTGGAAAGAGAGAGAGCAAAGAGCCAAGGGACACCAGCAGTTGAGGGGGGTGGGACTGACTACAAGGTCACTGATCAGAGAACAAAAAGCGGCTGTCAACCACAGATGGATCCTTGCATCTTGGTTTCATTTCAAATCTGGTCTTAACCTTCAGCTTCCAGGAGAGATTAGAAGAAGCCAGAGCAGGAAATGCTCCTGTTTGTTACAGGGAGCTTGTGCCCTGATATCCTGTCTAGAGCCATGGCTATTAGAGGCTGCCTGTCATCTTATGGAAAGATTAATGCAGAGAAGCCATGATTCAGTAGCTATGATGTTATGCAATCTTACTTTTAACCAGAGCTGGACACAGATAGATTCTGAACTAGAAGTATTTTGATTCAAGTATTGAGCCTCTTATCTTATACTTCAACATATACCCTGAGGTCCCAGAAACCCATAACAATGGCAGTGATAATAATGACAGAATGAATGGATAAATAAATAAATTTTTTAAAGGACTATACTATACTCTTAGCTTATATGTGTCATCTCATCTAGTCCTCAGGCCTTAGAAATCAACTCTCTGGAGCACTGGTTAAGAGGTAAGACAGCTTTGAAGTCGGGCAGCATTGTTTCAAATTCCTGCTCTGCTACTTCTGATTCTGGGAAATTTATAAATCACTCTGTGCCTGATTTCCTTATTTGTAAAATGAGAATGATAATGATAATAGAAATTTTCTTAGGCTAATTTTGAGGATTTTACTGATATATACGTTGTATATAGTGTGTGTGTGTGTATGTGTGTGTGTGTATATATATATACATATCTGGGTAATTGGCAGGACCAGGACTCAAAGAAAGTTAGGTCTGTCTGATTCCCCAGACCCTTGCATTCTGACACATCACCTCAAGGAAAGTGATCTTTGCTAGTTTGTTTCCTGGTGGGTTCTTAGCACCTAGAACAGGGTTAGACATAAAGTGCTCAAAAACGTATGTTGAATGGATGTAGGAATGATGCTATATTGTCTCCTCATATTCTCTCCTTCTCTCCTAAGACATCCTTCAACAAGGAAATAAAATCCCATAAACTCATCCACACTGGAGAAAATCACTGATAAGGATTGTGGGTATTTGCATTGTAACCTGGGGGAAATTCTTCTGACAATGTAAGATATTTTTCATTGTGGAATTTTAAGTTCTGTGAAGCTACACAATTAATCTTAGTGGGTGACTGCTTACTTACACAGGTACAAGGTGGGCCCCACCTGCTACTCTGCTCTTGACCAGGCTCATCTTCTTCCTACTTTTCAATGTAACAGGCAAAATGCCTCTCTTGCTATTTGTCTTTCAGTTTCAGGGATGGAGGGAGAGTGCAACGGAGGAGGTAGGGTGCAGAGTTCTTTCTCGATTGCTTTGTCTCTGTGATCACTTTATTTACACACATGCCTAGAGACAGAGTGATCACAGAGGTGCTACCTGCTGCTTCTGAAATTTGAAGCTAATTCCCCAAATCTGGAGAGAGGCCAGAGACAAGATTTTTTTCCTCTTTTTTTCTTATGAAAGGGGAATTACTTCTAAATTTATAATTCAAAATGGAGATAAACACTCCAGAACAACTTATGTAACAAATTTCCCTACTACTACAGTAGCCCCTTTATTTAGATTCCAGTGCACAGTTGCAAATGGAGTACATTGCCAGAATTGTAGAGCCTTTTCCCTACAGTGTTTGCACATCTGAAATGGAAGGATGCCCTCTGCTGGGTTTTGGCATGTGGTGAAGCATAATTTTGGGGGAGGAAGAGAAACTGATGTTGGTAGTTTCCTTAACATCTGTGATGTTTTAAACAGTTACATGAAACCATTTGATTTAATTTAAATTTAAATAAATGAGAAAAATCAAGATGTATGAATCATCTGAACAAATACAAGTGTCTTTAAGGATGGAGAGAAAGAAATAGACAAACAGAGCCAGAGGATGAAATAGACAGAGACACAAGCATAGGCATATGGAGGCAGAGTGCGGGAGACAGTGAGATGGGATGGAGAGAGGATGAGGACATTTCACAGCTCCCTAATTTTACTGCCATCACTGCCATCAGACCCAGGGTGGGTGGTGCCAAAGGAATTTGGGATGCTCAGTGGTGGAGGGGGAGAGATGGGGGTAGGAGCAAGTTCAGCTTGGAACTTACTTGGGGCAAGTGCCCTATTGTTTTGGCATCAGAAAAGCTTTACACAAAAAGATTGTGTTCCAACAGTTTGGACATAAATAATCTTAGAAATACCCGTAGGAAATGAGTTAGAAATAGTATCTTGATTATGGACTAACCATAAAACTCTACAGTAAGAGTTCACAAAATCCACGTTGGAACTGAGCTATAAAATGTGTAGGATGAATCCAAGCGTGGACTCCAGTAACAGAGAGAGGAATGGAAAGGCTGGTGATCTAGAGGGGTCTCTTAAAGCTGATATTGAGTTGTGACTGCTTGATAATTCTATATCTGTTTAAAGTACTGTTTTATTCAATTTAAGAATGAAGGAATTATTATTGAGCATAGCTAGTAGACACACTAGAAATACTGACTCTAGGCATGTTTCTAGGGACTACTTCCAAAATTTCTCCAATTTTCCAATTACTTCCAATTTTCCCAGAAATGGGCCACCAAGGAAGCCTCTGCCACAATCTGGAGGTGGTCAGCTCCAGTAACTTGCTGTCTTTGCCATGGTCAACACCAGCAAAATGGATGACTTGTTCTCTGCCCTTCTTTCTACAAAATTCTCTTCCTAATAAAGTCTTCAGTGAGTGTATCTGTTTGTGGTTACTAAATAAGTCACATGTGAAAGCAGTGAGGGAAAATGGGAAATATGCTTTTTAGGTTTCTAGCACAGGAAGACATTCTAGAAAGAGACTGGATAGGTTACTGAGTGAGACAAACCACAGTATCTGCCAGATATGCTGTTTTCATTTATTTTGTTTTGTTTTAATGAGCTTTATTGAGGTATAATTTACATATAATAAACTGTACACATTTAAATTATACAATTTGATGAGTTTTGACAGATGTGTACACCCATGAATCTACCAATACACAAAATATAGAGCATTTCCATAAGCCCCCAAATATTCCTCATGTCATTTAGCAGTTAATCCCTTCCTCCAGTCCCAGTCCCCTGGCAAACATTGATCTTTCTCTCAATATAGTTTTCTATTCTTCTAATGTCTTTGTCTGGTTTTGGTATTAGGGTAGTGATGACCTCATCAAGTGAGTTTGGAAGTACTCTACCCTCTGCAGTTTTAAGCTCTGGTTCTGTTTAATCCTTGGTGTAGAGCATCATATCCATTTGACATCAGTTTTCTTTTATGTGAAGGACTTCTTACATACTACTATTGTAGTGTGGGCCTGCTGTAGATGAATTCTTTCACGTCTGAAAAGTTTTTCTTTCATTTTTATTTTTTAAAGATATTTTTGCTGGGTATAGAATTCTAGGTTAAAAGATTTTTTTTCTTTCAGTACTTTAGAGATGTTGCTCCTCTATCTTCTCATTCACATTACTTCTGATAAGAAATATGACCCCTCCCTTATCTTTGTTTCTCTGTTTGTGACATGTCTTTTCTGCCACCCCCAACCCCACTGCTTTTAAGATTTTCTCTTTAGCACCAGATTTGAGATCCTCAATTATGATATGCCTTGGCATACTTTTCTTCATGTTTCATTTGCTAAGGGTTCATTGAGATTCTTGGTTCAATAGGTATATAGTTTTTTATCAAATTCAAAAAACTTTCAGCCATTACTTTAGAAATATTATTTATGTCTTCCTTTCTTTCTCTTCTTTTCAGAGCTTTAATTACATGCATATCAGGCTGTTTGAAGTAGTTCCATAGCTCACTTTATTTCATTTTGGATAATTTCTATTGCTGTGTCTCCTGGACCCCTAATCTTTTCTTATATAATATCTAATCTTCTGTTAGTCCCATCTCTGTATTTTTTATCTCAGATATTGTAATTTTTATCTTTAGACATTTGATTTCTTTAAAAAATGTATTTTCCATGTCTCTACTTAATATGTTCAATATTTCTTCTAGCTTTTTGATCATATAATAACTTTTAATCTCCTTGCGTGACACTTTCATTATCTGTGTCAGTTCTGGGTTGGTTTCAATTAATTGAAATTCTGAGTACTATTTTCCACTTCTTTGCCTTCCTGGTAATTTTGATTGAATTCCACATACCTGATTGGATAAAAGTATTTTTTATTGGGATATTTTTGTATTCATATAAATATTCTTGGGCTTTTTGCTGAGATGCAGTCAAGTTACTTAGAAATCATTTGCTATTTTGGGTTTGTTATTAATATTTTCTAGGCAGTGCCAGAATAGTGTTTAGTCCAAAGCTAAATATTCCCCAGAATGGGGACATGATCTTTTGATAACTTTACTCAATGCCCCGTGAATTATAAGGTTTTCCAGTCTGGTTGATGGGAACAGGCAGTATTCCCAACTGTGCCCCAGACACTGTCCCTTTTCATCCTTTCAGGTGGTTCTTTTGCTGGCCTTGAGTAGTTTCCTCACATACATGTAATGATCATTACTCTATTGAACACAAACTGGGCCCTCGGTCTGTCTCCAGAATTCTCTGTAAAGCTGTTTACTTTCTTTCCTGTGAACTCTAACTATCTTAGTTTCCTAGGCTCTCAGGTCTATTTCCTTAACTCAGGGAATCTACCAAGTTCTGCTTTAAATTCCCCTTTCCTGTATATAGCTTGGAAAAGCTATCATGATAGTAAGCCTGGGAAACTGTAGAACTCATCTCATTTACTTCCTGCCTCTCAGAGTCACAGTTCTTTGTTGTCTAATATTCACTATCATGCAGACTATCCATTAAAAATTATTACTGTTTATCAAAGTGAATCATCAAGTGGTCCACTTTTAGGCAGTATAACAAAGTAAAGTGAAATTTTTCCAGCTGGGTGTGTACGGCATTTGTGAATTACATTTTTTTCTGAACAACAATGATTTATTTCTAAAAAAAAATCCCTAAACAAACCACAACAAACCTTGAAGCCTTAAAAATTAAGGGTTTTATCTTTTCTCACATAAAAAATGTATAGGAAGATGCTCCTGGGAGGGTATAAAGTTCCATGATGTCACCTAGGACCACTTTCTATTTTATAGTTCTTAACACATGTCTTCTACTTTGAAGGTCTCTTGATGGACCTTATGGTCCTAATAGTTGCTGAAAGTATTGACATCATGCCTTCATTCCAGGCAGGATGGGAATGAGAAAGAAAAGAAAAAAGAGAAGGGCATCCTAGCTAAAGGAGTGCCCTTGTAAAGAGTTCTTCCAGAAATCTTACCCAACTTTGCATTTTATTGATCACATTTTGTTGCAAAGTAGACTGGGAATTGTGCTCTTCCAGAGGGACACATTGATATGTTGGGAAAAAAACCCAGGTTTTTCTTAGAATAAAAGAGGGATCATGGGTGTTGGGTAGGAAGTTAGTGTCTGCCACTCTGAACAAAACTCTTTTTGAGTAGTTGACTAGAATAAGCTCCTTCATGCTGTGTGTTTTACACTAATTGTTTCCTTGCACCAGACAACTCCATAGTATTCATTCTGTTAATGAGGGCTGCAGAGATGGTGAGAGGACTAGTGGGGGGGAATCTTTGGTAAATTTGGTGTTTCTTTATGGGAATGTGTTATATGAAATTATAACTATTGTCATAAATCATTAACATAAAGTTAAGTGTTTTGTTAGGTCTTGAAACTATTCTGTCTTAAACCTCTTGAAAATATTTACCATATACTTGTGAGAAGTGGTTTTTAAGTGTTGGAGTCATATGGTTCTTTGAAAATCTGTTGAAAGTTATGGACCTTCTCAGTGTACATAGACACAATCTTCTTTAAATATCAGGGCTTTCTGAGAATGTATCTCTAGATAATTAACGTTTCATTAAAAGCAGTACTTTGGAGATGGTGCCTACTGAAGTGTACCCCACTCCTTGGTTGCCTTTGAGTATTTTATCTAGTAAGCGACCCACTTCACTACAAGTAATTACCATCATATCTAATTTTGATTTTTTAGCATTTAATTGTGGAATAGGTGAATTTTAGATCTTTATCTTCTCTTCCTTTTTCTTTGAAAGTCATATTTTTGGTCATTTCCTTGATCATTAACAATTTCAACAGAGATCTGGATGAGAGAAGAATCCCCTGAGCTTTCAAATTTACCCCTTTTTCTTGGATCTTATTTGGTAATAGACAGCACATATTCAATCTTCAAGCCTCCTTATTCGGGGTCATGAAATATTTGTTTCTGGTTTGTTCACTCTACTTCAGAAAGTATGGGATGGGGAAGTTTGAAATCTAAGCTTTAAGTCAGGTTCTTGGAATTTAAATGAAGCAGTACTACTCTGTCATGTGATTGTTTTCTTGTCCTTTTTTCCTGAATATCTGAGGATAGTTTTTAATAGCAATAACGACAATGATAGTAAAAGCTAACTTGAATGATACACTCTGCTAAGCTTTCTACATGAATTATTTCTTTGAATAATATATTAAAATAAAAATGTTAATAACACCCCTCTCATCTCTCTCACCCAAAATTTTGTTAGAGAAATTAAGAAACTTAGAGAGGGGCTTCCTTGGTGGTGCAGTGGTTGCGAATCTGCCTGCCGATACAGGGGACACGGGTTCGTGCCCCGGTCCAGGAAGATCCCACATGTCGCAGAGTGGCTGGGCCCGTGAGCCATGGCCCCTGAGCCTGTGTGTCCGGAGACTGTGCTCCCCAATGGGAGAGGCGACAACAGTGAGAGGCCCGTGTACCGCAAAAAAAAAAAAAAAAAAAAAAAAAAAAGAAAGAAACTTAGAGAGGTTAAGAAAATCTTTAAATACCTTCAGATCATAAGGCAGGATTCAAATTTAGGAGTGTCCAACTCTAGAGCTCAAACTCTTTAAATCTGAGTCATAAAGTTCCTTAACCCTTATCTCCAATAGCTTTCAACTCCACTCTTTAGCAGCATATTTACATCCTGAATTACTTCATCACTTAAAACACTCCACATTCAAGATCTTGAACTTAGAAGTGTCTTGCTCTGACCATAATTTCTGTCCTTCAATCTCTCCCCTTTGTCTCTCTATTGAACTTGCTCCATCATCATTGGTATTGTTTATGCTTTCTCCCTTTCCATTACTCTGAGCTTATAAGCACACTTTTGGTTTCACTTGTTTCCCTACCATTCTGTATTCAGGAATATAATAATATCCAGTCTGTTACCACTTGGTGGACCAGCTCTCTTAACTTTCCACATTTGTCAGTTCCTAGTCCTATGCAACTCCCTCTCTTTTTCTTCTCTTATTCCAGCACGTCAAGGGCATTATTGGAGAAAATCTCAAAATTATAGTGAAGAATTCTACAACAAAGTTGTATCATCAGCATTATCTAGGCCCATTATCTAATATGCCTGATAATACCAGTACCATACTGTCTTGATGACTGTAGCTTTGTAGTGTAGTCTGAAGTCAGGGAGCCTGATTCCTTTTCTGTTTTTTCTGCATCTATTGAGATGATCATATGGTTTTTCTCCTTCAATTTGTTAATATGGTGTATCACATTGATTGATTTGCATATATTGAAGAATCCTTGCATTTCTGGAATAAACCCCACTTGATCATGGTGTATGATCCTTTTAATGTGCTGTTGGATTCTGTTTGCTGGCATTTTGTTGAGGATTATTGAATCTATGTTCATCAGTGATATTGGCCTGTAATTTTCTTCTTCTGTGACATCTTTGTCTGGTTTTGGTATCAAGGTGATGGTGGCCTTGTAGAATGAGTTTGGGAGCGTTCCTCCCTCTGCTATATTTTCGAAGAGTTTGAGAAGGATAGGTTTTAGCTCTTCTCTAAATGTTTGATAGAATTCGCCTGTGAAACCATCTGGTCCTGGGCTTTTTTTTTGTTGGAAGATTTTTTAATCACAGTTTCAATTTCAGTGCTTGTGATTGGTCTGTTCATATTTTCTATTTCTTCCTGGTTCAGACTCAGCAGGTTGTGCATTTCTAAGCATTTGTCCATTTCTTCCAGGTTGTCCATTTTATTGGCATAGAGTTGCTTGTCATAATCTCTCATGATCCTTTGTATTTCTTCAGTGTCCATTGTTACTTCTCCTTTTTCATTTCTAATTCTATTGATTTGAATATTCGCCCTTTTTTTCTTGATGAGTCTGGCTAATGGGATATCAAGTTTGTTTATCTTCTCAAAGAACCAGGTTTTAGTTTTATGGATCTTTGCTATCATTTCCTTCATTTCTTTTTCATTTATCTGATCTGAAATTTATGATTTCTTTCCTTCTTCTAACGTTGGGGGTTTTGTTCTTCTTTCTCTAATTGCTTTAGGTGCAAGGTTAGGTTGTTTATTTGAGATGTTTCCTGTTTCTTAAGGTAGGATTGTATTGCTATAAACTTCCCTCTTAGAACTGCTTTTGCTGCATCCCATAGGATTTGGGTCATTGTCTCCATTGTCAATTGTTTCTAGGTATTTTTTGATTTCCTCTTTGATTTCTTCAGTGATTGCTTGGTTATTAAGTAGTGTATTGTTTAGCCTCCATGTGTTTGTATTTTTTACAGATCTTTTCCTGTATTTGATATCTAGTCTCATAGCATTGTGGTTGGAAAAAATACTTGATATGATTTCAGTTTTCTTAAATTTACCAAGGCTTGACTTGTGACCCAAGATACGATCTATCCTGGAGAATGTTCCATGAGCACTTGAGAAGAATGTGTATTCTGTTGTTTTTGGATGGAATGTCCCATAAATATCAATTAAGTCCATCTTGTTTAATGTATCATTTAAAGCTTGTGTTTCCTTGTTTATTTTCATTTTGGATGATCTGTCCATTGGTGAAAGTGGGATGTTAAAGTCCCCTACCATGATTGTGTTACTGTCAATTTCCCCTTTTATGGCTGTTAGTATTTGCCTTATGTATTGAGGTGCTCCTATGTTGGGTGCATAAATATTTACAATTGTTATATCTTCTTCTTGGATCGATCCCTTGATCATTATATAGTGTCCTTCTTTGTCCCTTGTAATAATCTTTATTTTTAAAGTCTATTTGGTGTGATATGAGAATTGCTACTCCAGCTTTCTTTTGATTTCCGTTTGCAAGGAACATCTTTTTCCATCCCCTCACTTTCAGTCTGTATGTGTCCCTAGGTCTGAAGTGGGTCTCTTGTAGACAGCATATATACAGGTCTTGTTTCTGTATCCATTCAGCCAGTCTGTGTCTTTTGGTGGGAACATGTAATCCATTTACATTTAAGGTAATTATCGATATGTATGTTCCTATTACCATTTTCTTAATTGTTTTGGGTTTGTTGTTGTAGGTCCTCTCCTTCTCTTGTGTTTCTTGCCTACAGAAGTTCCTTTAGCATTTGTTGTAATGCTGGTTTGGTTGGTGCTGAATTCTCTCAGCTTTTGCTTGTCTGTAAAGGTTTTAATTTCTCCATCAAATCTGAATGAGATCCTTGTTGGGTAGAGTAATCTTGGTTGTAAGTTTTTTTCCTTCATCACTTTAAATATGTCCTGCCACTCCCTTCTAGCTTGCAGAGTTTATGCTGAAATATCAGCTGTTAACCTTATGGGGATTCCCTTGTTTGTTATTTTTCCCTTGCTGCTTTTAATATGTTTTCTTTGTATTTAGTTTTTGATAGTTTGATTAATATGTGTCTTGGCGTGTTTCTTCTTGGATTTATCCTGTATGGGACTCTCTGTGCTTCCTGGACTTGACTAACTATTTCCTTTCCCATATTAGGGAAGTTTGCAACTATAATCTTTTCAAATATTTTCTCAGTCCCTTTCTTTTTCTCTTCTTCTGGGACCCCTATAATTCGAATGTTGGTGCATTTAATGTTGTCCCAGATGTCTCTGATACTGTCCTCAGTTCTCTTCATTCTTTTTTCTTTCTTCTGCTCTGCAGTAGTTATTTCCACTATTTTATCTTCCAAGTCATTTATCCATTCTTCTGCCTCAGTTATTCTGCTATTGATCCCTTCTAGAGAATTTTTAATGTCATTTATTGTGTTTTTCATCATTGTTTGTTTGCTCTTTAGTTCTTCTAGATCCTTGTTAAACATTTCTTGTATTTTCTCTATTCTATTTCCAAGATTTTGGATCATCTTTACTATCATTATTCTGAATTGTTTTTCAGGTAGACTGCCTATTTCCTCTTCATTTATTAGGTCTGGTGGGTTTTTACCTTGTTCCTTCATCTGCTGTGTGTTTTTCTGTCTTCTCATTTTGCTTAACTTACTGTGTTTGGGGTCTCCTTTTCACAGGCTGCAGGTTCGTAGTTCCTGTTGTTTTTGGTGTCTGTCCCCAGTGGCTAAGGTTGGTTCAGTGGGTTTTGTAGGCTTCCTGGTGGAGGGTACTAGTGCCTGTGTTCTGGTGGATGAAGCTGGATCTTGTCCTTCTGGTGGGCAGGTCCATGTCTGATGGTGTGTTTTGGGGTGTTTGTGGCCTTATTATGATTTTAGGCAGCCTCTCTGCTAACGGATGGGGCTGTGTTCTTGTCTTGCTAGTTGTTTGGCATAGGGTGTCCAGCACTGTAGCTTGCTGGTCACTGCGTAAAGGTGGGTCTTGGCATTGAGATGGAGATCTCTGGGAGATTTTCACCATTTGATGTTACGTGGAGCTGGGAGGTCTCTTGTGGACCAGTGTCCTGAAGTTGGCTCTCCCACCTCAGAGGCACAGCACTGACTCGTGTCTGGAGCACCAAGGGCCTTTCATCCACAGGGCTCAGAACAAAAGGGAGGAGAGAGAGAGAGAGAGAGAGAGAGGGCGAGGGAAGGAGGGAGGGAGAGAGAAAGAGAGAGAGAAAGAAAGAAGGATAAAGAAAGAAGGAAGGAAAGAAGGGAGAAAGGAGATAAAACAAAGTAAAATCAAATCAAATAAAGTTATTAAAATAAATAATAATTATGAAAAAATTTTAAAAAGTAAATATATATATATATATATATATATATATATATATATATATATATATATATATGGACAGACAGAACCCTAGGAGAAATGGTGAAAGCAAAGCTATACAGACAAAATCCCACACTGAAGCATACACATACACACTCACAAAAAGAGAAAAAGGGGAAAAAATAATATATCTTTGCTCCCAAAGTCCACCTCCTCAATTTGGGATGATTCGTTGTCTATTCAGGTATTCCACAGATGCAGGGTACATCAAGTTGATTGTGGAGCTTTAATCCGCTGCTCCTGAGGCTGCTGGGAGAGATTTCCCTTTCTCTTCTTTGTTCGCACAGCTCACGGGGTTCAGCTTTGGATTTGGCCCTGCTTCTGTGTGTAGGTCACCTGAGGGCGTCTGTTCTTCGCTCAGACTGGACGGGGTTAAAGGAGCAGCTGCTTCGGGGGCTCTGGCTCACTCAGGCCCGCGGGGAGTGAGGGGTATGGATGCAGGGCGAGCCTGCGGCGGCAGAGGCCGGCGTGACGTTGCACCAGCCTGAGGTGCACCGTGCGTTCTCCCAGGGAAGCTGTCCCTGGATCACGGGACCCTGGCAGTGGTGGGCTGCACAGGCTCCCAAGAGGGGAGGTGTGGAGAGTGACCTGTGCTCGCACACAGGCTTCTTGGTGGCAGCAGCAGCAGCCTTAGCATCTCATGCCCATCTCTGGGGTCCGCGCTGATAGCTGTGGCCTGCACCTGTTTCTGGAGCTCCTTTAAGCAGCGCCCTTAATCCCCTCTCCTAGTGCCCCAGGAAACAAAGAGGCAAGAAAAAGTCTCTTGCCTCTTCAGCAGGTCAAGATTTCTCCCGGACTCCCTCCCGGCTAGGTGTGGCGCACTAACCCCTTCAGGCTGTGTTCACGCCGCCAACCCCAGTCCTCTCCCTGGGATCCGACCGAAGCCCTAGGCTCAGCTCCCAGCCCCTGCCCGCCCCGGCAGGTGAGCAGACAAGCCTCACGGGCTGGTGAGTGCTGGTCGGCACTGATCCTCTGAGCGGGAACCTCTCCGCTTTGCTCTCCGCACCCTGTGGCTGTGCTCTCCTCCGTCACTCTGAAGTTTCCCCCCGGCCACCCGCAGTCTCCGCCCGCGAAGGGGCTTCTAGTGTGTGGGAACCTTTCCTCCTTCACGGCTCCCTCCTACTGGTGCAGGTCCCGTTCCTATTCTTTGTCTCTGTTTTTTCTTTTTTCTTTTGCCCTGCCCAGGTACGTGGGGAGTTTTTGCCTTTTGGGAGGTCTGAGGTTTTCTGCCAGTGTTCAGTAGGTGTTCTATAAGACCAGTTCCACATGTAGATGTAGATGTATTTCTGATGTATCTGTGGGGAGGAAGGTGATCTCCACGTCTTTCTCTTCTGCCATCTTGAAGCTCCTCTCTCGCATGTGTCTTTTTTTTTTTTTTTTTTTTTGTGGTACGCGGGCCTCTCACTGTTGTGGCCTCTCCGATTGCAGAGCGCAGGCTCCGGACGTGCAGGCTCAGCGGCCATGGCTCACGGGCCCAGCCGCTCTGCAGCATGTGGGATCTTCCCAGACCGGGGCACGAACCCGTGTCCCCTGCATCGGCAGGCGGATTCTCAACCACTGCGCCACCAGGGAAACCCGCATGTGTCTTTTTGAATTAGGGTTTTCTCTGGGTATATGCCCAGTAGTGGGATTGCTGGGTCATATGGTAATTAAATTTTTAGTTTTTTAAGGAATAGTGTATGATTTTTAATGACTGTCACTCTCTTTCTGTAAGCAATTCATTCTGGTTCTAGTACCATTCCTTAGATCAGGAAGCAAAGAAGTTACCAGATATCTCAAGCTTCCACCTCCAGAGAAATATGGTCATGGGACTAGAACAAACCATAGCCAAAGTTTGGGCACTATGATGGAAGTAGTTGTATCAGTTAGCTTTTGCTATGTAACGAAACAACCCCAAACTTAGTGGCTTTAAAGAACTGTTTTGTAGACTGCAGTGTTGCCTGGGCTTGGCTGTCTTTTGTGGTCTGCTGGTGGCTTGGCTAGAACTGGGTGCTCTAGGATGACTTCCGTTACATATCTGGAAACTAGCTTCTCAGATTTCCTCTTTTCTAAAAGACTAGCTGGGGAATGTTAAATGGTGGCAGTGGGGTTTCTAGCAATGAAAGAAGGCAAGCCCTAATGCTCAAGCACATTTCAAGCCTTGGCTTGAATCATGTTTGCTTTTGTCCTGTTGACTAGCTCAGGTGACATGATCAGGTTCAGATTTAAGACTGTGAGAATAGACTCCACCTATTGATGGGAGGACCACCCACATCACATTGTAAACGGTGTGCATAGAATGAGGCATGAACAAACTGGTGGCAGTTACCTCAGCAGTCTACCAAAGTGCAGAACTTCAACATCATTTAAACCTGGCTTTTTGCCTAAGTCATGTGTGCTCACTAATATTTTCATGTTGGAGTATTGCATACTTTTGATATCCTAAAGCTCGTTAATTATGCTTTAGCACTCCATGTGCCTACAAAATATTTGTAGAGCAGTTTGGCATTCACTCACAGCTGTGTGGAACTAAATCAACGTACCAAATCCCCTTCAAATTTCCAGAGTCACACACCATCATCTTGTTCCTTTAATAATCCTGTAGCCTCACCAGTAATATCTTGTGATATCCTTGGTCCATTGACCAAATCTTTGCCTTTTGCCTCACTGATTTGTTTGTCTGTCACTTATTCTCACAGAAGAAATGCAGAAGCACTATGATTATAATTTCTTCATCTCATATTTTGGTGCTGAAATTAATTCAATGACATGAAAAGTCATATAGTAGTAAGTACCTTGAAATATGTTTATGCACAATTCAACTTTTACTCCAACACTTAGAATCAATTAAAGAGAGGGAACTTCTGAGGCATAGTGACACTAAGTATTCCTAAATTATAGGCCCAAGAAACAGCTTCATCCATACAGTCTTTTCTTAATATGTATCCTGGCTTTGATACTCAACCAAACTTGGGCCCACTCATCTGTGTGCAATAAAGTCAATCTGTTGACACTGGGTTGTGGTGAAGGAAAGTGCAGCATTTATTGCAAGGCCAAGCAAGGAGTATGGGCAGCTAATTCTCAGAAGATCTGGCCTCCCTGATGGCTTTCAGGGAAAGGTTTTTAAAGACAATGTGAGGGAGAAGGTCATAGGATGCCTGATCAGCTTGTGGACATCCTTCTTTTGGTTGGTAGTGAGGTAACCAGGTGGTATTTCGAGAGTCAACATCACCGATCTTCTGGTTCCAGCCGATCTGGGGTCTACATGCTTGTGGCCAACAGGCAGTTGACTTCTTCCTGCCTGGTGCAGGTTTCAGTATCTGCAAAACAATTCAAAGATATGGCTCAGAATATAAATCTATAGTCCTGGAGGAGGAACTAAAAATCCTTGACTTTGTATTATGGCTAAATAATTATTATTTGTCTTGCTTGACTGTTTGCCTTTGTTTCTTCATTTTCATACTTCTCTGGTTAAATTTGCCCTTTGGAACTCAGGGAAGGCCTAATTGAGGAAGTTTTTCTACAAACAAGAGGCAGGCGGAGGACATGGTAGGGTCTGTCCCGTGAAAGCTCCATAGTATCCTGCTCAGTTACAGCTTTATCATTTTACAAATTTAAATCCATTGTCACATTTGCCTAAGACTTTGCCACTTCTAGTTTTTCCTGCTGTAATTCTCTGTGTGGCAGTATACTTATAAAGTGTCTGGTAGGTTCATCATTTAATTATTTGCATATGTCAGATCCTGAGTCTTAAATTTGGTCCTTTGGACTGTGGCACTATAAAAGTACAAAATAGTTGTGTCTATTTTCAACTTGGCCACAAGTTAAAAGAGGACACAGAACATGCCATGAAAGGACTCCAGGAGTCAATTTACCTACATCTCAATTTAGATATAAATTGCTAACTATTCTCAATCTGATTGAAAAGAAAATGTATTTGTGCATAATCAGTGTTTTCATATTTGGATTTAAAGATATAATATAAACATTTAAGATTTTTTTTAAATTCTAGAAAATGCATAAAAATAACTAAATGTACCATTCTATGAGTAGCTGAAAGTTAATAGAAATTGTAATAAGTAACCATTTCTAATAGAACTTGAAATCAGTATCTCAGTAAGGAAGACTTTGGTTGATAATGAACTCTATTTCTACTCTTATGCACTTAGAGATTTAGTATCTTCTCAACCACCAGAGGGCTCTCACGATATAAGAAAATATATTAAATATATAAGAAAATAAATGAAAATAGAAGTCATTTGTGATATACCTTTTGTTTAGTGTTCAGTTAAAGTTAAATATCTTAAATATATGGATTAGATACAATATTTCTAATCCAGATTCCTGTCAGGAATATAACAAAATTAGGAGGAACAGTTTAAACTTGACAATTCAAAAACTTAAAACAAATGTAATAACTATTTTACTATTTGGGAGCCTAAATCCTGAATCAAATGTTTATACCATTCATTTATGTTTTCACTGGAAAAAATTAAAGGAAATTGCATATATTTTCTCTGAGAGTTTCTGGCCTTTAAAACCTATTTTTCTGTAAACATCTAGTTTGTTACCTTGATATCATATATGATTACAGCTGAGCAAACATCTCACAAGGGATTTGACAAGGTAAATAGCTCCTGTGCCAAGTGGCAGGCTTCCTTAGGCTCAGGTAGGATTATGATACACTGTGTTGTGGTTTTATTTTGTTTTTAATCACTCCTTGGACCCCCAGTTTGGTCGAGGTCAGCCCAAGATGCCTCTATCTCCCAAAACAAAAATTAAGCTAAAGATCTGACCATATGTTTGGTTCTGATGGTGTTTATTCTCTGGATTAGATTCAAAGAATGAATAGAGTGAATCAAGTGAAGCAAATCATTGTCCAGCAATGAGCCCTGAAATACTGAAGCGAGGGGCTCATCACAGGCTTCCTCTCTGGATTGTAATCAAGGTCAGCCTTGCAGGAAACCAGCGAGGTTCAGTGGCCCCAGGGGCCGGTGCTCATCCATTTGTTGCGAATTTTTGCACCTCTCTTAGACTCACGTCGCCTGTCTGAGGGACTGAGGAGGTTGAACCAGAATTAGTGGTTATCAAATTGGTCTCTTTGGTTCCCTAGAGGTTCCTTTGACCTTTTCTTAGGGGACACCTGATGGGTGGTGTGAGTGGGAGGGATTTCAAGCTCTCTTCCAAACGCTAAACTAAACCCTCAGATGCACACATGTTACTGTATTCCACATACGGTTTCCCTTGAAAGATTTGAATAAACAAAAAGTTCAGCTGAAGGACTTGGGAAAACAAAGAAACAAATGTCTCAAGTTTTTTTTCAGTAGTTTTATAATATTTCAATTTCTCTGGAACTTGGGGCCATATTGCTAAAATACAGGGTGGAAGTGGTGATCTCCAATCAGGTGGGGCAGGTTTGGATATGTCTCTTTACACAGCCTCCAGGCTATAGTGAAAGTCATCACCCTGAAAAGCCTGGAAGGAACAAGGGGAACAGTCATGAAGCAAACATTGAGCACCCTCTGGGTTCAAAGCATATTTAGTTGCAATATTTAGGATTCAGAGATTTTACATACACAGTCTCTTCCTTCTAGGCTCAAAATTTAAGGGACATGTGTTGTGGGGACGGGGAGTATGGACACATATCACTCTAAGCTAGTTGTGCTAAGTGCTAAGTTAGTGGTAAAACAATATTTATTTAGAAGGAGGAGAAGAAAGACACATTTCCATCAGGGCAATAAGGGAAGGTTCTAAGAAGGAAGCAGCATTTGCGCTGTGCTTTGCAAAGTGAGTAGGATTTCAATAAGAAGTGGTGACAATGTGCTCCTAATTCAATGCCACATGTGTGCCTAGCATAAGAGATTTCTAGAGAGAAATCTAGTGCTATGCCTAACTTGTGAACATCTTTGATTCCTTCTAATGAGTTGTGATTCAGCTGAGTTCTGGGAAAGATGTAGGTGATGAAATGCAGGGCAAAAGAACTCTAGGGACTCACTGAGGTTTCCTTGAAGAAATAACAGATCAACTTAGGTCTCTGTAAAATGTTAGTACCTGAGGAAAAAGTTATGAGCCTTCTCTGACATATAGCTTAGCTCCATACTGTTTGCATCCAGTTTCCTTGTGATCTGTCTTTCTTTGAGGTTGCCAGATAGAAAAACCCAAAGGCAATGGAGTCCACCGAGGGCAGGAGAGTTCTTCCTTGTTCTTCTTATTGGGGTCCTCAGATGTCACACATTTTTCGGAGTGTGCTGTGCTCTGGAGCTTGAAAGACCTTCATCTGAGCTTCAGTCTTTTAGTTTTCCCTTGAGTCAGTCAAAAGAGTTTAAACATGTAGCCAAGTGTGTGGGAAGGTGGTTTGAAGGACCTGGGTGTCGGAGAGTGCTGTCTCTGCAATGGGGATGTTTGCTGAAAATCCTGGCTCCACTCTGTCTATTGTGTTTTGTCCCTGGGGTAAAAAGGGTAAGATCTACATTCTCAGATTTTACAAGTAAAAAGGAGAAATAAATCAATTCCACTCTGTCATTGACTGAGAGCACTGATGCAGAATGACACCAAATCGTAGTCCTTTCTTAGACAAATGATACAATAAAAATAACAGTATGTTTTTTTTCTTGGAGACTGTTAATCCAGTCTACTCTTTCACTTCGGATAGTGCAGAACTCAGGTTATTCACAATAAATATTCTTTCAACGTCACTTTTTTCCTAGGTTCAAAAACATATATTTAAAATGCATTACAATTCATAGTATAATAAATTATTATAATATTAGGATTGAAAATATAAATGAATGTTCAGTTATATTTTTATTTTGTAGAAAAAGACTTGATACATTTTCCTGAACTTCCCATCATTGACTAGTTGAATACATTTGAAGTGACCAATTAATAAATGAGTGAGAACCTGTTATGTGCTGTGCTGGACCTTTTCAGGGATTTAGTAGCAATGTAAACTGTAATGTTTGCACACCAGAAACTTGTAGTAAGACTGTGAAGACAAGAGTATATATATATATATAATATATATATATAGTGAGAGAGAGTGTATACATAGTTTTTTTTTTTTCTTTCAGATTATAAATGCTATAGGACATCAGAGGAGGAAAAGCTTAATGAAAGGTGGAGTTATCTGGAAAGACTTCTTGTTCTCATAGAATTCCATTCTTTTGTAATCCACCTTTCTATAGATCTAACTCAGCTTTCTGATAGAGTGACCTTGAGCCTATTGATTTAGCACTCTTTCCAGAGGAACAATTGTATCTTCTTCACAGGATTGTTTTTTAGGTATTCTTTTAAACAATGGAAAGGTAGACACAGAAATGAATATGTGTCTCACGGGGTGAAAGCACAGTAAAGAAGTATGTACTAAGTCAGTACATTATGATATAAGAGGACCTCAAGCGTGACTGTGCCTGAGATACTCAGGGTCGGTTTCACAGAGGAGGAAATGCTTAGGTTTCACAGAAGGGGAAATGAAATACTAAGGGTAGGTTGCACAGAAGAGGAAATCTTGCTTGATTAGAAGTTTATAAAGTGGGCAGAGTCAGTAGCAAGGACAAAAAGTAGAAAGTGCAAACTTGCAGGGATAGCCATCTCTGAGTAGCTTAGAGTAACTAGGGTATCAACTGTGTTTCAGTTATCAAATTCTTTGTAACAAGTCATCCCAATATTTAATGATTTAAAACAATAATTTATTATTTCTCACAATCTCCTTTCATCATCAAATACTTATGGTGAACTATTATATTTTAGTTTTTATTAATTTGGATTCATATATTTAAATATATAGAGATATATTCATGACTTTTCTAATAATAATCATTGACAAATTAATGCTTTTTGGTTTGAATTCTTCTTTGTTTTATATTACTATTTACACAACCCACTCCATATCTCCCATGTTTCATTTATGTAATTTCTTTTAGTTTGCCTATATTTCTTTGCTTGTAATTTTGCTTTAGGTATCTCTTTTGTAAACAAAAACATAATTGGATTCATTTGACATAATCTGTGAATCTTTATGTTTCAGTAAGAGAATTTAACCTACTTAAATTTATTGTGCTAACTAGATTGGTTTTCCTTAGTGTTATCATTTGATGTTTTGTGCATTTTGTTTTTGTTTTTTTTTTAAAAACCTCCATCTTTTAAAACTGTACTGTGCTTTCTTTTCATTCTAAGGAAAACAAAGAGGGAGATGGCATGTGAGCTATTTGCAGCAATACATTGCCTCTTCTAATGAGGCAGCTACTGGCCTTAATTGTGAGGCAGCTCACACTTATAGCTTGTGAGCCAAGTGTGCATGCCACCATCCCTGCTCAGTGTTTGTGTCAGAAGCCCTTCGCTGTGTAGCTGATACTGTACAACAGTGTTTCTCAATCTTTTAATTTTTCATTATTGACCCCTATCTGCTTGAGTACTATATGTACATCGTTGATTTATATACAAAAAGAGTAAGTTTTTGTTACTCTTTCTCACCATTAATTTTCACCCACTTGGAGACAATACTGTGCTTACTGAGAATACATGCGGTACAGGGAGTTCCTCCGACTGTGAATGGGCAAGTGTTGGTCATGTGTTTGAAGTTATTTCCCACTTTCCCCCCAGGCAGATGATTCCTCTTTATGGCAGAGTCCGTGGAACATTCAGTCCTGTCTGCCTTCCCTTTTGCAGCATTTCCTGACACGTGGATATTAAGAACCTGACACGTGGATATTACCTTGTTCTAGTTTTTAAGCACTAAACCAAATGCCTTCCCCCAGCTCTTATGTTCCTTTTTCTTTTCAGGGGGAATTTGATAGTGGAGGATAGAGGAGTTAGACTCATGGGCTTATGTCACCAGCTTACCCAGAAATCCATTTCGCTGTTTCCTAACAAAATTCTGGAATACAACCATAAGCTTGGTATTAAAATGAAACTGAACAAATGTCCTTCTTCAGAGAGCTAAATAATTTATTATGATTGATAATTAATAGTCAGGAGAAAGGGAAGTGCTATAAGTCAAGGCTGGGATAATCATTTTATTGGAATGTCAATTTCTCTGCACACCACAAGTCACTCTTCAAATTGATTACAACACAGATGACTAACTTAAGGTGATTTTTTGCTTTACATGTTATAATGTAAGCTGTTTTATGCTGACTGCTATTTTTCCTACCTTGAAATTTGTCAACACTTTATTATCCAGATTCATAATTTTCATTTTTTTTTTCTCTTGTCACAATTTCCCTGCTTAGATTCCACTATTAGTGTGGAAAAGAGTTGAAAATCAGATTTGTTTACATTATTTTCAGTCCATTCGTAGTGGATCGTGCTATTGCTTCAGTAACCTCAAAGCCCTTGTTTCTGTTTTCCCATTGGGACTCAGAAGCTCATAATGTTTGGTAGCTTGATTCAGGCAAATAACGTGCTGAGAAAATGACTTTGCATCATTTATAGCTGTCCGTACAATCAGGATATTGAAATGAAGTGATTGTGGGTGGGGGTAAAATTCACATGTTTAGTCTAAGTACTTAAATTAATGAAATATAATTAAAATAGGTTCCTTAAAAAGATTTTAAAACATTTTTATAAAGATGTTAAGATTTTTGTAGTTCTTTCTGTTTAAAAAATGTCTTACATTTCTTCATTATACTCCCAATTTGGAGAGAAAAATAAGAAAAATGTATTTGTTCTTAAAAGTTGTTTTTTTAATCTTTTCCTTTCTTAGCAAACATTACACATACTACACTTTATTTCAGCTTGAAAAATGGCAAATGCTGATTTAATCAATGGTGGGATTTCCCCTCCCTCCCTCACTTCCTTCCTTCCTTCCTTCCTTCCTTCGAGCTAAAGAGTGTTTTTCCTTTCACAGGCAAAACATACATGAAATTCAAGGAACAGCTGAAAATGTGCTCCTGGCCAGATAGGAGCAATTCCCGTCCATAACATCTCAGAAACACTCCCTTTATCTTCTTCACTGTCTCCTTCTTGCTTTTTCTGGACTCTGGGTTATTAATTCCTTGATGCATCTCTGCGTGAGCTGAAAAAGTGGGAAAATATAGTGAGGGTATAGACTTTTACCTTAGCCTATTGCGTCAACTTCTGAACCATAAGTTCTAGTTTTCAGTGACATATTTTCAACTGAGAAACATTATTAGGATCCAAGTAAGTAGCAGTGATTGTGATGAATGCTGTGTATATTCTGAAGAGTAGAACAGACATGTTGTCTCTTGTTCATCTCTTTTATAAAGGAGCAAGTGCAGGAGGAAATCAACCAGAGCTCTGTGAGCATAAGCCTTTACTTGGTAATGCTGACCATGAGAAGGCTTGGAAGGAGCTCTCTTACCTGAAAAAGGAGGACAAAATGTTTTACAGGGCTGTAGCAAGAGTAGGTCAGTAGAAGTTCACCAGATCCAAGGAATAACTGGCCAAGGATTGTTCTTTAAAGAGGCGCATTGTTCTTGTAGATTAGCAACAAGTGTTGGTCAATTTGGATTGTATCAAGAAGGATGGAGAGAACTAGTTAGGGGCTGGAGTCCTGTGCAAGAGAGTATGGGCAGAATCAGCTGCAGGAGACAAGGACAAAGGAGGCCCAAGGGCAAAATCCTCATTCCTTCAATGTCTCTTACTCAAGATAGTCTGAGGGGGTTGATAAACAAGAGGAAATGAAAAGACAGAGATTCCTATGAACCACAGAGTACTAGGTAATTCTAAGATCATCAAAATTCTTATGTGGGTTGGTGAAAATTGCCAAAATGAATGAAGGACCACAGCTACGCCTTGCTCTGGTCCAGCTCCTACTGCAGTGGGAACAGGAAGTTGTGCAAGTTAAATATCTTGTTGAGTATGTGCTGCTATTCAATATGTTCCATAAATTTTCTTGTGTGCGTCCTATATATACAGTCTTTCTCTCATAATCTAGTGGAAGACACAAACTAGCCATCACCCTAATGAGTGTATAATCACAAAGTGAGAGCTTTGTTCTGAGGAAAAGGAATAGGGTCTCTGAGAACACCTAATAAGATACCTTTACCCAGTCTAGGGGGTTAGGAAGGAGGAGATGAGTAGAAGTTGGAAAGACCTGATTAGATGTGATTTTTGAGAAGTTCATTATAGCTCATCCTTACATGTTACTCTGAAATAAATTTGCAATATAGACATTATCTTTAACATTTTTTATTGGGAAGATGAATGATTTTTAAACATTAAAATACCTAATAACAGTGAAGATTTTTAGGGACAATACTCTATATGATACTATGATAGATACATATCATTATACATTTATCTAAACTCATAGAATACACAACACCAAAAGTAAACCCTCATGTAAACTATGGACTTTGGGTGATAATGATGCATCAGTGTAAGTGCATCAATTGTAACAAATGTACCACTCTGGTGGAGGGTGTTGATAACAGGATAGGCTATGCATGTGAAGGTGTAGAGAGTATATGGGAAATCTCTGTACTTTCAATTTTGTTGTGAAACTAAAACTGCTCTAGAAAAATTACCTTTAATAAAAGAAACATATAAAATTACTACCTTAATACAACCATGTTCATTTTTTTATATTGCCTTCCAGTTTGTATATACATGCATATATGTACTTCTATGGTGGCATTCACAACAAATGGACCATTTTTACAGTATTTGTTAAACATAATATTTTATCAAGAACATTTTTCATTTTTCCCCTAGTACTTATATAATTAAACTTGAGAATGATTTTATTATAAGTCATAGTGGTGACATATTTGAATTTATTAAAACATTTACCTCTTGTTGGAAATTAAGGTTTCCAGTTTGGGGGTTTGCTTTATAGATTATGTTGGATATAGACCTTTGTTCCCGTTGAAATATATTTTTAAGACAAAATTCCAGAGATGGGAGTATTGAGTTATTGTTACAGTTTAGCAATATCCATCAATAAATTTTAATTTTCCTTCTTTGCATACTTTGCCATGTGCTTTTTATTATAAGGAATTTTAAAAATGTTTATTTATACGTGTATTTTGTTAGCATGTGCAGAAATGATCCACTTGAAAATATTTCTGATGGCAATAATATTTTTATTTTGGAAGGGAAAGATTTTTGATTTTTGATTTTTTCCATTCTTTTTGACTTTGCTGGAAATACATATTTGCACAGTTATGTACCACCACTAGGAGTCACTAATTTACCATATCCTCATTGTAAAGAGTATACGTACAATCCTATGTACGCAACTGAATTGAGTGGCATTGAGGAAAGCCACATATGGTGCTAATCTTACTAAAATGCCAGCACATTTACTGCCTTAAAACGAACATGAAGTATATGCATGCCACACTTTAGATCAATAAAATGAATTGGTAAATTAGGGAATGCTATTTTAAATTTTTAATGACTCTCTTCTAAGGTGATATGCAAAGTAAACAGGTTTATCTTTGAAAAATTGGAGGGTCCACTCAGCTCAAGATAAGGTCTTCTTTAGTCTGAGAGCTTAGAAGTTGTTGTTTAAAGCAAAACTATGGTATACTTGCTCAGGACAGATGTCAGACAATACCAGGCTTTACCTGCTACTGTTTAATCATACCAGAGAACTCCTCAAATATAAACATCCTGAAGCTTTCAGATTTCTTCACCATTATGCTTTATCATAGGCAGCATTTAATCAATAAAGAGTGTATGTTATTTTTTTAGACAATTGATATTACTTTAGAAACCTGCAGAAAAAGGTATGTATTTTAAAAATGTTGTTAAATTTGAAATTTAGGGTCAAAATAATTTCATTAGAAGGAAAATTATTATGGAAGTGAAGTAGAAATTTAATTTGATTTATAAATCCTGCTTTATATGCAATGTCACAGAACTCTATCTCTAACATAAATAAGAGTTATAGTCATCTGTCCTTGTGACTTGTGGTTTGCTCTGCTGTGGCTAATACTGTCTGATTAAAAATACACATTATGGCAGAGTAGAAATAGCTTTGGTTACAAAATGACAGGGAACAAAGCAAAGACATAAATTTACTACATCCAGTGCTATTTTATAACCCTAATAAGTCATCTTTAACTTTGACGTAAAGTTACTTGGAGAATAAATTGTCTTAGTTTTTCCAACTTGTGCTTTTGATATGTGGGCCCTTTGGTTTGCACAATAAAGAAATCTTGACTAATAATCTATGTATTTAGAAAATGTATTTTTATAACCCTAGTAAAATAACAGATAAGCCTGAGACCAAGCTTTTTTTCTTTAAAAATTGTCAAGTATTCTCTTTGTTGTGAATTTAGACAGCAAAACCATAAATCCTACACATTTAGATTTACTGTGGAGAGCTGTCGTCTTTAATTATTAGTGTTTTGAGGATGACTCTGTAATGTACCCTCAAAATTGAAATGATAAAAGATGGTAAAATAACATACTGAATGTAAAAACAATAAACTCCAATAAATACTATAAATTAATATTTTATATTAATAAAACAGACATATTAATAAAATATAAATATCTTACAATATGCATGTGTATTCCCCTCTTTATCTCTTTCCTCGCAATGGGATGGTCACCCCTGGTTACAGTCTCTTGGGCACCAAGTAGTCTTGGTTCTTCTTCCTGAATATTATTTACTTCTGTTTCTTTTGCTTAATTCCCACTATGTTAGTTTAGTCTCTTATCATGCTTAGTCTGTAGCCATTTTGACAATTTTTTGAGCAAATGAATGACATACAAACTTCTCTGTATGTCTCTGGATATTTTAATTGATATATGTAGACATATTCTATATTAGTAGGAGATTATTACCCATAAGTATGATACCTCAGATATTTGGTGGTTATTTATTTATTTATTTATTTTTAACATCTTTATTGGAGTATAACTGCTTTACAATGTTGTGTTAGTTTCTGCTGTATAACAAGGTGAATCAGCTATATGGGTTATTTATTTTTTAATTAAAAACATTGAAATATATTTGACGTATAACATTGTGTAAATTTAAGAGGTACAACATACTGTCTTGATACTTTTATGATAATGGTTATTATTGATCACAGAGTAGATCTGGAAATTGCAATTTTAATGAGCAGAAACATTGTGTGTCTGTTTACACAGGCCATATCCTGTCAAATGTTCAAACTCCTACTAAAATTTGTGGCAGGAGAGAATCATAAATGTGTGTAGCTGACACTGGAGGGAGTGCCCTTCCCAGGGATAACTAATTCCTAGAGAAGGCAAACACTTTGCCCAGGAGTGATTCTTTGATATGCAAACCAACCGATCCAGAGCCACACCCTCATTTATCTTCTCTATCACACTCAGGGCCATTGTTCCTCTTTCCTAGTCATCCTAGGGCTGGGTACCCAGCCCCTAGAGACAGTCCCTTTACCCCAAAGCCCCCTAAAATTATTCAAATTAGCCAATTCTAAACTTGCTCATCCTGCCTTCCATTTCCTGTAGAAACCACAAGGCCGTCTCTTGCCCACATTCTTTGGCCAAAGCCTGTGTTCCCTGTTTGGCGCATGCATGGCGTGGTGTACCCCTTCTTTGTGGGAACTGTGAGTGTTAACAGCTATTTTTCAAGGCCAGTCATCTCCTGATCTGTTGGTCTCACCATATCTGAATATAAAACTTATATTTTAAAATAGGAAAGAGTTTAATACTTTTTAAAAATCTTACATTTATTGAGTCCTTTGTGACAGGCACAGTGGTAAATGCTTTACATGCAGGATCTCACTACATCCTGCCAGCTTTATGAGGTAGATGCTATTATTACCCTCCTTTTAAAAATAAAAGGACTGAGGTTATGAGAGATTAAGAAACCTACCCAAAGTTCCACATGGAAGTGGTAGCGCAAAGTCTAGAGCAGGGCTTTCTGAATACAGAATCTGTATTCTCAGCCACCAACCTTGGATTATGCTTCCTATCGCTTGACTGTACTTTGTCTAAAAAATTACCAAATTCCTCCCCTCCCTTTCTATTCATACTTTCATTGATTCATGGATTCCTTTCTTTTCTTTTCCTTTTTTTAAAAAATAAATTGATTGATTGATTGATTTCTGGCTGCGTTGGGTCTTCGTTGCTGCACGCGGGCTTTCTCTAGTTGCGGCGAGTGGGAGCTACTCTTCATTGTGGTGTGTGGTCTTCTCATTGTGGTGGCTTCTCTTGTTGCGGAGCACAGGATCTAGGCACGCGGGCTTCAGTAGTTATGGTGCATGGGCTTAGTTGCTCCGCGGCATGTGGGATCCTCCTGGACTAGGGCTTGAACCTGTGTCCCCTGCACTGGCAGGCGGATTCTTAACCACTGTGCCACCAGGGAAGCCCCCTTTCTTTTCTTAATATAGAAATAAACTTGAAAGGAATATATACTGAAACTTCAACCTCATCAATAGAGAGCTCCATACTTTTATTTACATAATCAATGTGCTCCACGTATATGTGACTAAGTAGAGCACAAAGACTATTTCAACACATCTCAAAAAATGGAAAATATGAAAATCACAATTTCTGAAGACAATATTACAGAACTACAAGTTAATGATAAATTGTAAAAATATAAATGACTGAATAAAAAGTCATCAGAGTAGCCAGGTTTTACAAGGACAAGAAGAATCTGTTCATGCTCTTAAAAAGAAGCAAATACAACATGTTCTGCATTAGAGCAGGCAAACCTTACTCCCACATTTATGGCATTTCCCCACAGGAAATCATTTGTTCTAAACCTTACGTATTTCTTTTTTGTGTAGGTTCTTTCCTGCACCAGCGTCAACCTTGATGTGAAATTCAGGCCTTTTCTGGTTTCTCTGTACATGATACCTACAGAGCACGTGGGAGCAGAATTTACTGGAGACTCAGAGGAATGCTGAGCAGAGAGGAGGAACTTGCTTTGCACTGAACAAACTTGTTTTGACAAAGCAGCTTCCGATTAAGCAGGAACTTCTTCAAAGTCCCTTTGGCTGCACGACCCCTTCAGGTTTCTTCACCACAGGGCCTTAGATCACCCCGAGACTTATCACTGCACACCCTCCCCTCCTTGCCCTCTCTTCTGCCCTCTCCCCTTTCTTTGAAAGCAAAGAGATTCTGTGTCTCCTGCAGAGCAGTGAGGCCATTCTCCTTTGCTCTTTCTAAGCTGCTATCCCTGTCCCACCCTTAGGCCCACTTTTTCCCTCAAGATACCCACAAATCAGGACCTATCCCCAAAACAGCTTTAACCCTTAAAAGGTATCTTGCTTGGAGCAACTGTTAGAAATTTTTAAAAACTTGTATAGAAGTCATCATACACAGAATTAAGAAAACAGCTTTAATTCACTAACTCCTAAGAAGAAGACAAGCTCTTAAACTCACCCAAAGTATATGGTTGGCTCCTTAGTTTGTAGGCCTTGGTTAGTAAACAACAAGCCCACTAAATTCCTAAGAGGGTTTGATATCAGATAGTTGCTGGAGATTAACTTCTACTTAATGAACATTTTGTTACTTGTTGTGATATGTCAGCCTATGCTGATTGTGTTATTACCAAAACATATCAGGGGAAGTAGACTATAAACCAATTCGTATTTTTTTCAGCCATATACTAGGGACAGTGTGTACAGCGGTAGGCATTTTTCTCCTCCTTCAATTCAACTCATATCTTTCTCAGAGATAACTGGATGCCTTTGTACTAACGTCAGATTTTCCTTGTTGGTCATCAATCAACTGTGTTTGCAGTGAGCCTCTGCTTTGTTTCTTTTGTTTCTCCCAAATACAGTTGTCTTGTTTATTTATTTAGTTTTTGAATTCACCTTGAGCAAGGGCTGAGGCCCATCATGACTTAGTGGATGACAGTTTGGCATGGGGCTTGATGCTAGACTTTGTGAAGGGTCCAGCTTATTCTCTTAATTGAGTTTTTGACTCTTGGAAGGTATCCAATTTAAAACACTGAAGTCAGGAATCAGTGACTGTTATTTATTCTGCACTGTAAGGAAAGGTATCTGGATTTATGTGGAGTTTTTCTGGAGGAGAAATCTATTTATTTGTACTCTTCAAAATGTAGGTTCTTAGCAGTATATGTACCTCCCTGAAAGCTTCCGAATGGTTTACTTGTAATTGTTTGGGCTTGTGTTGGATATCCTCCTTATATTTTAGCTGATTTCATTCCTAAATGCTGGGCTACAGGAACCAACACTGTGCCTTTTTCCTGCTTCCTGTCCTCTTTTATCCTGCTTGCAAATACAGGGAGCAAAGAGATGGTAGTTTATTTTGGTCTCACAGGAAAAGGAGGTACTGATACTTATGGTCTGATAAAGATGAGAACTGTATTGAGTGAGAGTTTAGTTTCTGAGGTTTTTTTCTTTAATTCACTTAAATTTTAAAATTTAATCTTAATTTAATTAAAATCTTTAATTTAAAAATATATCTGTGTGTTGCAGCAGCCTTTGAGAGGCTGATTGGGTACATTTTTATTATTTGTAGCACATTCTTTAGCTTTAATTCTATGCATCCTTTTTTTTTGTGGACCGATGTGTATTTATTATGTTGAACCATAGTAAGTGGCACTGATGGCAATGCCATGCTGTTCAACGTCATGTTGTTCAAGAACAAAGGTCCACTGCAGGAAGGGAGACTGTGACCAGATTGCAAATTACAGGCATCAAGGAGCCAGGCTGCAGCATCTCCTCTTTCTGTACTGAGTTATCCTTCACTAATCTCTGCGGGAGGCAGTACATATGGGGCGTGAGTTGCCGGACATGGGCGAAGGGCATGGAGACCAATCATTTTGCTTTCTGTTCCTTGGTTCTGATATTGAGGGTTTTTATCTATTAGGGAGGCCAAAGCTTTGAAAAAGAAGCCCACAGCATGGTCTTTCATTCAGCAAATATTTGTGAGACACTGATGAGTCTGGCTCCATGCTAGGTGCCAATTATATACAGTGTTGAATTAAATAGCTGTTGTCTCTGCTCTCATGGAGCTTACATTCTATTGGAGGAGAGGAACAGGTAGATAAAGAGGTACTAAATTACAGACTGAAGATTGCTATGAAGTTAACAGGATCTGAGATCTAGAGTAATTAGGAAAAGAGATTAATTAATATGGGTGATCAGAGACGGTCTGTTTTAGGATCCGAGACTTGAAGCTAAGACTTGGGACATTACAATGAGGCCACCATAAAGGGACCCTGGGAGTTGTGAATTCTGACTGTAGAGCTTCTGTACATTCAAGCAGGTGCTGATTCTCTAAGGCAGGAAAGAGCTGGCATATTCTAGGAGCTGTAAGAAAATGGAAAGAAAGCCCAATGGGAAGATGATGAACTTGAGACAGAGGTGAGGCTGTGAAGTAGGTTAGAGAGTTAGACAGGGCCATGCTGCACAGGATCCTATAGATCATGGTAAGAGGTCTGGCTTCTGGTATAAATGGAAGGCAAAAGTGTTCAATGTTTTTAATGAGGGGAATGGTAAATGAGGTGACCATTTTGACTTTGTAAAAGATTATTCTGATCTCTGCATGGAGTAGAGATTGGCGGTGAGCAGGAATAAAGCCAGGGAAATAATCTATCTAAGTAACTGGCCTTAAAAGCCTGGAGAGTTTCCATATGAGGGTTTACACTTTAGGTCTTAGAGGCAGCCACATTTATACATTCTAATAAAATTCCTTGGCTTTTATTTTCACACTTTATAATGCCTTAACTGGTTAATTTTATATTTTCAATTAGTTTTTGTTTTATTTCTAGAATGTTCCTGGGCTCTCTTTATCTTAATTTTCTTAGCCTGCTGTGACTTTGGTTATAATATGTTATTGCACTAGTATTTTTTCCCTAGTTTTTATTTGCTAACTTTTATCTAGCTTTCATTGATTATATTAAACTTATTCTTGGAATATACTTTTATATTTTACCTTTTAGTGCTTTAGGTATGCTTTCATTTCTTAGTTTTTAAAATCTTTTTAGTATTTAGTATATTACCTTTTATCTGTGACTGTACTTTGCCTTATTAAGTGGATGGAAGATAAATGGTCATTTCATGGATTAGCCCACCCTTTAAACAAGAGACTATATATTTATTCTCTGGAGTCCCTGAAACAGACCTGCCTATGTCCTTTAACAAACAGCCTCTATTTCCATCTATTGCTTTTGCTCTTCACAGGAAGGAAAATAGAGATACACAAGTCAGAACTTTACAGCATAAGTTTGCCTACCCTGAGGGCATAAATGAATGCCGAAATACTCTGTGAGGCATAAGAAATGACAAGGTCTAAAATCTATGTTCTTTATTATCTACCATCACTTAACATTAGACAAAATGTATATTACTATCATAGCGTTTTAGTATAATAATAATAGCAATGGTAAGTATATCATTAATATTAACTGATACTGTTATTAAGCACTTTCTATGTTCTATGTTAAACAGTGACTTAACGTGTGTTAATATCATGCTATATTGTCATAGTGTCCCTTAAAAGTAGATATTACTTTAAAAACATATATATATTTATAAGTGACAAAAAGTGAAGTTCGGTGAAGAAAAGCATAGACTTTAGAGCCAGGTAGACTTAGATTGCAATCTTGACCTTGCCAGCTGTTTGCTGTGGGGTGATCTTGAACAAGTACTCTTAAAATACTTTTACAATTTCTCTGAGTCTTAGTTTCCCTAATTTTAAAACTAAGGATTTTACAAGACAACTTGCAGGGAAGCAGTGAAGAGTAAAAGAGTGATGCTTGGGCTTCCCTGGTGGCGCAGTGGTTAAGAATCCGCCTGCCAGTGCAGGGCACACAGGTTCGAGCCCTGGTCTGGGAAGATCCCACATTGCGGCGGATCAACTGGGCCCGTGAGCCACAGCTACTGAGCCTGCGCGTCTGGAGCCCGTGCTCCGCAACAAGAGAGGCCGTGATAGTGAGAGGCCTGCGCACCGCGATGAAGAGTGGCCGACGCTTACAGCAACTGGAGAAAGCCCTCGCACAGAAACGAAGACCCAACATAGCCAAAAATAAAAAAGTAAATAAATTAAAAAAAAAAAAAAAGTGCTGCTTGCAGAGCACTTGGTCAATGGTAGGTGCTCGTTAAGCTTCTCTGTAGAGAAGAGGCTTCTCCTAGGGTCTACTACTGTGTCAGTGCTCTCAATCCTTCCTCCACAACCCTTAAGAACTGTCCTCCTGGTATTGTCCTACCCACTGAAACAGCCAAGAGAGGAATCACAGAAGCCTTGTACTCTGAGAAAATGCCAAGCTCACTTTCTTTGGAGGACAAAGGAGATGCCAGGACAAAAGGAGATGATAAAGGAGTACCAAGCTTTATTCTCAATCCGGATTTAGAGACCTGAGTTTATTCATCCTTCTTCAACCTGCCTACAAAATTAGTACCTTGATTTGCTTTTCTGGAACAGGAGATAGTTCTGTCAAGGAGAGTCCCTGGAGAAATGGAGGAAAGAGTCCAAAAATAGCTAAAGGAAATCTCTCTGGAACAGGTTATTATTGTCACTCTGTTTTAATTTTTTCCTAAATCTTGTAGCTAAAAAAAAAAATCTTAAATTTTGGGCAGTACCCAAGAGTTTGGGTTGGCCTCCAACTCACTCTCTCTGATGTCATCCTCATCCTATCTCTTCATCTCTACCTCTGTCTCATCTCCACATAAATCTCTCTGTCTCTCTGTCTCTCTCTATATATGTATATCTATGCACATATACACCTATACATATATATATTTATACATACATACCTATACATCTGTATAAGTCTGTGTATCTATCTATTTTTCTATCCTCTGTGTGAATCATGCATAGGTTATTGGTTTAAACAAGGTAGATATTTATTTGTCTCTCAAAGAAGTCTGAGTTGGAGGTGGTGCAGGGGTACAGATTGTCTCTTCTCCAAGAGTGGTTCTTCTAACTTATTGCACCTCCCTTCAGGGTGAGTCCTCACTTCATGGTTCAGAAAAGCTCAATTCCGTCACATTTTTTTCCAGCTTATTAAAAGGTAAGAAAAACCAGTAAGTAGAGGATGATCTACCTGCTTTTAGGGTTATGGCTTGGAAGCTGAATGCATTACTCCTGCTCACATCTCACTGGCAAGGACTCAGTCATTTGGCTGCACCTAACCACACAGAGGCTGAGAAAAATAGGATTTCACTATATGCTCTGCCCAAAGAATTCTCAGGGGATTTTCTAACTAAAAAGGAGAATGGAGCATGGATGGTGATAGTGGAGCAGAGGTAATTAGTATTCTGTCTACACTATTAATATAGAAGAAGGATAGTCCCCCCATGAGAAGGTCACTGCAGTTGATTTCAAAAAAGAAAGCAGTTGACAATGAGTCTTTCCAAACACATCTTTGGAATTAAACGAAATGGAAAATACATTTCTTCTATTAGTGTGCTGAAAACAACAAGAAGAAACAAATATTCTCATTTCCAAGGCCTGGCACAATGCTAAGCACATAACAGGCATTATCTCATTTATTTCTTACAACCTACATGATAGAGATATTTTTCTCTTCATTTTATAGCTGAGAAAGCTGAGGTTTGGAGGGGTTAACTGCCCAAACTCACACACCAAATAAGTAGCAGAGACAGATTTTAATCAGTGGCTGAGCCCACTATTTTAACCCCAAAGCTACAGCCTTCCCAGCATATTCTGTTACCCATATGATCTCCTTCCCCTTAGAATTAAAGGAAGATGATCATCATCCTTATTCTCTTGTTCTGAAGACACATAATAAATGGACTCTAATAGGGATCAACCCCAGTAGAATGAAAGGAATCATCTAATTCATTGCTGGATGGGTTCATTACTTTCTGTTTTCTTTTCCAGATTCATTGTCTCCCCTTCTCTAGCCTGCTCTGGGCAGACATTACAGACTGCACCATTCAAATGCCTTTGTCCTCTGACATGAGTCAGAGGGAGGCTAGAGCAGGATATCTGAGTGAGGCAGGATACAGAGGTATTTATTTTCTTTGGTCCCTTCATTCTGAGGTGCAGTTTGAGCAGACCCTGAGTTCCTCTTGGCTCCTTTCCCATGGCTACATCTTTTGTTGGGTTCTGTAATAACAACACCTTCCTCGTGAACATTAGACTCCAGTGTAGTAACAGCTTCCCGTTTTTGCCAGCACCTGGGTGCTTCATCAAACCTGTTGGTTTACTTAATGCTGTCCATGCTTCTGTAATAGAGCCCTTCATTAAATGCTCTTCCATTAAACTCTTTGGACGCCCCAGTTTCCTTCTGGGATCCTGAAAGATGCATTGGGTTATTCTTATAAATAAACAAACAGAATTATTAGACAACCCCATGACTCTTTTGCATTGTAGAACTTTGTAAAAATGGGATATCTACTTTACTTCATGAACATGAACTTCACTACAGAGAAGTCTTTATAGGTAGCAACTAGGTAGGGGTGGTCCCTCAATCTTTTGATAATTTTACTAAGATAGTAATATTTAAAATAAAGTAATTTGTATTGAATGTATAAGCTTCAGTGATGAGTCTTTAGTAAACTATCTGTGTCTAAACATCCTTGTGTCCCATCTGGGATTAAGTCCCATTCAAGTAGGAGCTCCCTCCAATTTATGAAATTTTAATTGACATTTTGATCAACTAATTATGTTTCTCAATAACTCTCACCATATGAATCTTCCTGAAACATTTTTCCTACTGAGTGATTAAATATCCATGTTGTCCCAGAAAAATAATCAACTCAATTTTCTTCAGCAGTGTTTTTCACTAACTCTCCTTCCTTTTTGACTCTTTAGAGTCCTAGTCAAAAGCTAGTTAAATCCCCCATAATAAAGAATACTTTAGCCATTCTACAACTTAACTGAGAACTTTTATGGTTTTGAAAGTCCTCAAATGTTGTATCACCTTTTCTTTTTAATAAGTTACACAATTCAGTCTTTCATCCCAATGTTTTACATGAGGACCCCCCACCTTTTTTTTTTTTTTTTTTTTGTGGTACGCGGCCCTCTCACTGTTGTGGCCTCTCCCATAGCGGAGCACAGGCTCCGGACACGCAGGCTCAGTGGCCATGGCTCACGGGCCCAGCTGCTCTGTGGCATGTGGGATCTTCCTGGACCGGGGCACGAACCTGTGTCCCCTGAATCAGCAGGCGGACTCTCAACCACTGCGCTACCAGGGAAGCCCTATTTTTCAGTTTTTAAGGAACCTCCATACTATTTTCCATAGTGGCCGCACTAATTTACATTCCCACCAACAGTGCACAAGGGTTCCCTTATCTTCACATCCTTGCCAACACTTGTTATTTCTTGTCTTTTTGATGACAGCCATTCTAACAGGTGTGAGGTGATATCTCGTGATTTTGATTTGCATTTCCCTGATGACTACTAATGTTGAGTACCTTTTCATGTACCTATTGGCCATTTCTAAGTCTTCTTTGGAAAAATGTCCATTCAGATCCTCTGCCCATTTTTAATTGGACTGTTTGTCTTTTCACTATTGAATCTGTAATTGAATCTTTATATTTTGAATATTAACCCCTTATTAGATGTATGATTTGCAAATATTTCCTCCCATTCTGTAGGTTGACTTTTCATTTTGTTGATGGTTTCCTTTGCTGTGCAGAAGCTTTTTAGTCTGATGTAGTCCCACTTGCCTATTTTTCCAAAGGTTTTTTTGAATAAGACTCCAGATTAAATCCTAGTGCCTCCCCTACAAATTAATTTACCTTGGACAAAAACTCTTTAAGACTCAGTTTCCTTATTTGTAAATTGAGTATAAAAATGTGTACAGCATTGTTAGAAAGATGACATGAGATGATATGAGTCTAGAACATTGTATGATACATGATAGGAGTTCAATAAATAGTAGTTGTTTATTTATTTATTATTATTATTATTCAACTCCCTGAGAACATTTATAACTTAGAATCAACTTCAAGCACTCAAAATTTGGTCCACAAACATTTTCCATCTAGAGTCAATAAATAATAAAAGGAAAATGCAAATCAACAAGAGTCTTACTTACATTGTTTTGGGGTAATGTCACCATAAAGTGAAAGAGAATGTAATAAAAGTGGCGGGGGCTTGGGCTTCCGTGGTGGCGCAGTGGTTGAGAGTCCGCCTGCTGATGCAGGGGACATGGGTTCGTGCCCCCGTCCGGGAAGATCCCACATGCCGCGGAGCAGCTGGACCTGTGAGCCATGGCCACTGAGCCTGCGCGTCCGGAGCCTGTGCTCCGCAACGGGAGAGGCCATAACAGTGAGAGGCCCGTGTACCGCAAAAAACAAAACAAAACAAAACTGAAAACTGGAACTACCATATGATCGAGCAGTTGCACTCCTGGGTGTTTATCTGAAGAAAACAAAAACACTAACCCAAAAAGATATATGCACCCTCAATGTTCATTTCAGCAATATTTACAACAGCCAAGATATAGAACAACCTAAGTGTCCATCAGTGGGTGAATGGTTAAAGAAAATGTGATATATTTATACCTATATGTGTATATATATATTTTTTTTTCAACAATATAAAAGAAAAAAAAGACCATGGATGGTCCTTTATGGCATTATGTTAAGTGAAATAAGTCAGACAGAGAAAGACAAATACAATATGATATCACTTATATGTACAATCTAAAAATTAAAAACCCATGAAATAAAATTTTAAAAAATCCCCCGAACTCATAGATACAGAGAATATCGATGATTGCCAAAGGTGCAGGGGCGGTGCAGGGGGGAGTAAAATGGGTGAGAGGGGTCAAAAGGTACAAATTTCCAGTTATAAAATAAATAAGTCACAGGATATAATGTATGGCATGGTAACTGTCGTTAGTAGTACTGTATTGCACATTTGAAAGTTGCTGAGAGAGTAGATCTTAAAAGTTCTCATCACAAGAAAAAAATTGTAACTATGTGTGGTGATGGATGTTAACTAGACTTCTTGTGGTGATCATTTCACAATATATACAAATATCAAATCATAATGCTATACACCTGAAACTAGTAAAATGGTATATGTCAATTATATCTCAGTTTAAAAAAAAAAGCCTTGGTGAGCTTAATCACTTCATTCTAAAAATCAATTTATGCAGAGAAAATTTTGTGACACAGTAGGTAACAATCTTAAATCTATTAAATAACATAGTCTTCTGGCTTATTCTGCTCTACCCTCAATACTATCTTTTTTTTTTAGCCTGGTGACTTGATATCATTTTTATATGATATGATATTAATTTTAAAGGAAAAGGAGAGATGGCCTTCTGCCACAGGAAATAATACATATTGTCATGATCATGTATTTTGATGATATGGCTTATTATTTAAAAAATCAAGATTAGCCTCCATGGGAAGTTGTTCTTTATAACTACACTGAAAATTTTAATTACCTAAAACTAAAATCACTGTCTTTACCAGGCATTTTCTAACACCAAAAGTCTGTATTATATAATTGCACAAAACACATCATCTAGTTTAGTTAATTTTACACTGAATTCTTCCTTCCAGGAACAGAGGAAAACTGTGCTTTTTAGAATAAGATTATCCATGGGCGCCTTTATTTTGTTTTTTAAGACTCTGGTGGGATATTGCTACAGTTGCTTTGAACAGTTTCCAGGCCTAAGGGTTTGGTGTAGAATTCCAGGGTCTCAGTGGAGTTTGTTCATGTGCTGGAGAAGATCCAGAGCTAATTCCTGAAGTCAATCCTGCCTTTGTCAGCTGGGTTCAGGTGAGCCATCTCCAGGGTTGATGTAACCTTCCATTCTGGGGTGCATGGCTCCCACAGCAATACATGTTTATTGAACATATCCTTTGGCAGGCATCCTGCTACGTAAAGGTTGGGCTCCTTAAACACCAGCTCTGTCATCTGCTCTCCTGATTACATAGCAGAAGGATCCTTTAGCAGCCAGCACTAGACAGTCATAGCCTCCTGGTCTTCATCAGAGTTCAACCTCCAGTGGTTTGTTCCTTACTTTCCATCAGCTGAGAGAATTGATGATTAGGGGAAATCATTTACACCGTCTTCATCGCTCTCACTCTTCCAGGTATCTGGCATTCTATCTTGGTCCCTTGCACGATTACCTCCACCAAGGTGCATTTTGATTCATGACCTTGCTTATTTTCCTTTTTAAATGGCAATTATAAGAAATGGCCATTTTGGAATTTAATACTGCATTTGCTACAAAAAGGTGGAAGGCATAAATACAGCAAATATTTATTGAGTGTGTATAGTTCTCCCCACAAAGTGCGGGTCCTTGAAGAAGTTGTACGTGTAATCACCACTGGGCTAGCTATGCAGTGGGGCAAAGTGTGGTCTAAGAGCACAGAAGAGGGAAGGACTGATTTTTGTCTTAGAAAATCAAAGAAATTTCATTGAGAAGGTAACATTTCAGTTCGGTTTGGAAGGATGTATAGGAGTTTTCCAGGAGAGGGTGGAAGGATAGAAGAAGTTTTGGGCAAAAGGATGGAGCATGTACAAAGACATATTGTCTCATGCAAGGAACTGGTGTGTCCAGGAGAAAGGGAGAAATTCAGAATATCAGCATATGGTATTGCAGGACAGGAATGGAAAGGTTGGTCCAAAAAGGTAGGGAAGGCCTTTGTAGACTGTGCTAAGGAGTTTCGGTTTCATCCCAGTCACTCAAAGATATAATAAAATATAGAGAGATAAATAAATGCAGAGAGGCTTTTAAGTGAGAGGGAAAAGGAACCTGGTTTAAGCCAGCAGGAGAGATGAAAACCTGTACTGTTTGGTTCAAGAGCCATTTCTGTGATGGCATTTACCATCATTTACTACATATATATATATAAATATAAATTTTTTAAACATATTTATTGGAGTATAATTGCTTTACAATGGTATGTTAGTTTCTAGTTTCTGCCTTACAACAAAGTGAATCAGCTATACATATACAATCCCCATATTTTTATAGTTAATAAACAGGCAAGGATTATTTATTAGCCAATTCATTTAAAATCTTATCTAAGGCATTACATTATTCAGACTACTGTGCTAAGAAAGACTGTTTCAGTGGAGGAGCTGGCTCAGGATCAAACCTAAGTCTCAATCATAGCTATCATTTTGAGATTTACATTGGACATTTCCTATGTCGTGAATTCCTAGTATTTATTATATTGTAAATTGGATCTTTTATTGCAAACTGATTTTTCAGTATGGTGAAGTGGTATGTGATTAAATATAAATTTAAAAACAGATAATAATATAGATACTATATATGTATATATACACACACACCCCATATATATAATGTATATATACATTTGTGCTTGGTTTTGGTTAATGAGAACATTTTTATTGTTGTTGTTCTTCCGGGCCCCTCAGAAATAAGGCCCTGATTTCAAATACTGGTTTCCATTTACAATTCTAAAGCCTGGATATAAGCATGGAGATAGCTAATATCTGTATGTGCAATTTTACATAATTTTGTATTTGAGAGAAAAATACTTATATGTTTGTATTTGTTTACTTTGGTTTTTGGATAATGGTGTTTGTAAACTCTTGACCTAGCAATTCTTTCCAGAGATCTAGAAGAGTGTGCTAAATCCAAGCTGGTTTATACCAATCTATTGTTTTCTTCAGCTTATAAAATATATTGCTTATGCTGTGGCCTGGTATCTTACCTATAGTTCCTCCAGGGCACCAAATCAAAATACAGTACAAAATCTCATAGAAAGTTTCGTTGAATATAGCTTTTCTTATCTTGAACTGGAGAAAATGGTGACCCCAAAGGGACATGTATGTATAATGTTTGGTAACCTTATTGTCCCGGAAATCAATATCCTTCCTCCATTCTATCTCTGTGCTCAGTTAACTACCATTAAAGACAACAACTTTATCCTTACTTTATGGAGAGAACTTTCCCTAACCTTCCTGAGTGGGTTAAAATTACCTTATTATAAGCTTTCACAGCATCTTGTGTCAATGTCTCTTTTGTAGTATTTATGACAGATAAATTTACATTTATTTGTGTGATCTTTTGTGTAATACCATCTCCTCCAAAGCTGTGGGTCTTCTTTGGTAATACATATATAAGGAAAGATTATGTAAACAGTCTTATCTTCGAGAAGCTTGTCACACGTAAAATAAAGTGGCTTGTTCACTTGTCATAGTTCACTGCTCAGAATTTTAAGGTTGGAAGCGGTGACTGAGAATAGAGCTAATTTCATGTATTGAAAGTTAATGAAATAGGTCCTTTCTTGGCATATTGAAATAACTGAATAATGCGTGGTGCTGAGATAAAAAAAGAAAGAACTGGGATGTGCTGTAGCTTCTCTTTCTGTTTGGAGTCATTGCTGTGAAATCTCTCATTCACTTGACCTTCTTGGGCACCTAGTCAGCAGAGAGCTGTACCAACAGATTGTCATGTTCCCCAGACGAGAAGTTATCATTTTCCCACTAATACAATTATGTTGTATCAGTGAGCAGGCAGTATGCTGGAACAATGGAAACAGTGTGGGTTTTGGAGTCAGCGTGACCTGAATTTAAGATCTGTCCAGGCCTTATATTGATTAACTGAAAGGCCTGGGGTACCTTCCTTATTCTTTTCAAATTTTAGTTTTTTCTATTCTTTTTTTTTAAAATTTTTATTGGATGTAGTTGCTTTACAATATTGTGTTAGTTTATACTGCCAGCAAAGGGAATCAGCTATACATATACATATATCCCCTCTTTTTTGGATTTCCTTCTCATTTAGGTCACCACAGAGCACTTAGTAGAGTTCCCTGTGCTATACAGTAGGTTCTCATTAGTTATCTATTTTATACCTAGTATCAATAGTATATATGTCAATCCCAATCTCCCAATTCATATCACCCCCCACCTTCCCCCTTGATATCCATATGTTTAGTCTCTACATCTGTGTCTCTATTTCTGCTTTGTAAACAAGATCCTCTGTACCAACTTTTTTCTGATTCCACATATATGTGTTAATATACAATATTTGTTTTTCTCTTTCTGAATTACTTCACTCTGTTTGACAGTCTCTAGGTCCATCCCTGTCTCTACAAGTGACCCAGCTTCGTTCCTTTTTATGGCCGAGTAATATTCCATTGTATATATAGAATATATATATTCCACATCATATATATATATATATATATATATATATATATATATATATATCACATATTCTTTATCCATTTCTCTCTTGATGGACATTTAGGGATGCTTCCATAACCTGGCTATTGTAAATAGTGCTGCAGTGAACACTGGGGTGCATGTGTCTTTGTGATTTATGGTTTTCTCTAGGTATGTGCCCAGTAGTGGGATTTCTGGGTGATATGGAAGTTTTATTTTCAGTTTTTTAAGGAATCTCCATACAGTTCTCCATAGTGGCTGTATCAATTTACATTCCCACCAGCAGTGCATGGGGATTCTCTTTTCTCCACACGCTCTCCAGCATTTATTGTTTGTAGATTTTTTGATGATGGCCATTCTGACCAGTTTGAGGTGATACCTCGTTGTAGTTTTGATTTGCATTTCTTTAATAATTAGTGATGTTGAGCATCTTTTCATGTGTTTGTTGGCCATCTGTATGTCTTTGGAGAAATGTAGTTTTTTCATTTCAAAAATTGTAATTATAATACTTAATTCTCACTGATGATTAAAAGAGCTAATGTCTGTAAACCACTTAACACATCACTATTATTCATTATTTTCAGGAAGGTATTAATTTTCAGAAAAATGATTCTAAATTAATTGAAAAATATACTAGAAATATTTCCATAGATATCTTGTCAGTCTTGGTAAACTGTGCCAAGTAATAGAATTATTAATTAATTTCCACTTGCATGGAATTGGATGTGGAGTTATCTTTTAAAAGTAACAAACTCATATGTGACATTCTTAGCCAAATACCAGCCAGGAAAATATTATTTCCTAAGAATGTTGATACTTAAGGAAATATACTCCCTTTTGTGGACACAAGAGTTTCATTATAGGCCAAGTAATAATTGGAAAGCTTTTGATAGAAAATGGCAGGGAATAAGATCTTTGGAATATGTAAATGCAGTGCAGAGAGGTCAAGGTGGGACTTACCCTGGTAAACGTCTCAAGTCTCAGGATGGGAGGAATCTAAGTTTTCCCTAAAACTTGCCAAATAGGCTGAGATCCCCATCCTGCCGCTGTTCCCCAAGAGCAGAGAGGACACCATCTGATTTCCTTGTCCTCCCGGTAGGATCTCACACTTAGGTTCAGCAAGGACAAGATCAGGTGGATGGTGGGGATGTGGAACCCCATGGAGAAGCAAGGGATTTTGGCTATTGTATCTGCTCAGTCCATAGCATAGGAACCAGAGGGCTTCTCCCAAGGAAACCAGCTGAGGGCTGGCCACGTGGACATGTGGGTGGAAGCCACATTGAGTAGCCACAGTGAGAGGGATGGAGATACTCAGGTCCCAGTTCTTTGTTACAGAGCAGAGTTTTTTCCCATCTTAAGCGCTTGGTCCACCACCTGTGCACTCGGCACCAAGGTGTCTCCAAGAGCATTGACTCTCAGGCCTTTAGTTACATTGCTTGATGTGAGCAGAGCCTGAGTTTCTCCTGAAATGTAGAATCTGCTCCCATAGTACTGATGGTGCTGGAATGATTTGGCTGAGGAGAGCAAATTTCATATATCTAGGGGTAGTGTGATAGTCCTTTCCTGGCCTGTGCATGGTATTCTAAACAGTGGACTAAGGCACCCTGCTAAGGTAAGAAAAGATCTGGGAAGCAGATGTATGATAGCTGTGCTGGTACATTCATATTCTTTGGAGTCACTGGGGTACATTTTCTTTGAAGAAAAATGAGCCACATATTCTCCTTACTACTTAGTTCACATACCAAATTCCCTGAGGCTTCTCCCATTTTAGCTTAGCTAACTCATAAAAGAAATAGCATGTAGCAAAAGTAAAATATTACCAGTTATTGCGCTTTAGGCTTTAATGTTTTGTTTTGGTGCTTTCCTTACTTTGTTCTCATATCTGTATTCCTGGCAAAACCACCGACAAATGAAAGAATATAACTTGCCTCATAGGGCTACATGTGTTCTCTGTAACCCCGTGTATTGATTCATTGTACTTTGTTAATTTATCAAGTTGACATTCCTGATGGTGATTAAGATGATCTGAGTTATGTAAAATAAACTGAAGTAAATGAAACCCAGAACTAAAGGCTCCTGTACATCTCTGCCAGACTTGCCTACCCTTAGAAACCTCACTTAATCTTCAAGGTCCAGATCAAATGCTACCAACATCAGAAAGTCTTTTCTATAAGCAGATCTTTTTTCCTCCCTGCTGTGATCTCCTGGCTCATCTTTTCTGCATCATTAACATTTGGCAGTTATTTCCCATTCTACTTTGTGGGTTACTTGGTTGTGTGTTTACATAAAAACATATTGTAATCTCCTAACACTAGGGACTTTTTATTTTTTAAATGAGTCTTTGTATTTTCCACCCTACCCAGCACAAAGAGAAATCCAAGAAGTATTTTTTATGTGATGATATTTCTATTTGTCTTGTTGATTGATCAAAAATGGATTCCACACCTATTCTTTGCCAGGGATATTATGTGAAAAAGGCAGAGGTGTTCTCTGCCTTTGATTAGAAATAATAACTTTGGGGAATTGAGCTGCTTACTGGAGTGGTGAGCAGCCTTGCTGAGCATCAGAAGAGTGACCTAATACAGCCAATCTGCAAGGACTGGAAAGTGAATTACAACAGGAGAAAATCAGACTTCTATGCAGTGGATGCTTGATGCATTTTTATAAGCCTAGGCCGAGTGGCTGACAGGGTCTTGGTGCTTTGGCCAGATGTCAGGCATGAGACTCTGATGTGGGAGAGCCAGGTTTAGGACATTGGTCCACCAGAGACCTCCCAGCCCCACGCAGTATCAAATGGCGAAAGCTTGCTGAGAGATCTCCATCTCAATGCTAAGACCCAGCTCCACTCAACGACCAGCAAGCTACAGTGCTGGACACCCTATGCCAAAGAACTAGCAAGACAAGAACACAACCCCATCCATTAGCAGAGAGGCTGCCTAAAATCATATTAAGTTCACAGACACCCCAAAACACACCACCAAACACAGTTCTGCCCACCAGAAAGACAAGATCCAGTCTCATCCACCAGGAGACAGGCACTTGTCCTCTCACCAGGAAGCCTACACAACCCACTGAATCAACCTTACCCACTGAAGGCAGACACCAAAAACAACAGGAACTACAAACCTGCAGCCTGTGAAAAGGAGACCGCAAACATAGTAGGTAAACAAAATGAGAAGACAGAGAAATATACAGCAGATGAAGGTGCAAGGTAAAAACGCACCAGACCAAACAAATGAAGAGGAAATAGGCAGTCTACCAGAAAAAGAATTCAGAGTAATGATAGTAAAGAGGATCCAAAGTCTTGGAAATAGAATGGAGAAAATAGAAGAAATGTTTAACAAGGACCTAGAAGAACTAAAGAGCAAACAAACAATGATGAGAAACACAATAAATAAAATTAAAAATTCTCTAGAAGGAGTCAATAGCAGAATAACTGAGACAGAAGAAAGGATAAATGACCTGGAAGATAAAATAATGGAAATAACTACCGCAGAGTAGTTATGAAAAGAAGTGAGGACAGTCTCAGAGACCTCTGGGAAAACATTAAATGCACCACCATTCGAATTATAGGGGTCCCAGAAGAAAAATAGAAAAACAAAGAGACTGAGAAAATATTTGAAGAGATTATAGTTGAAAACTTCGCTAATATGGGAAAGGAAATAGTCAATCAAGTCCAGGAAGCACAGAGAGTCCCATACTGGGTAAATCCAAGGAGAAACATGCCAAGACACATATTAATCAAACTATCAAAAATTAAGTACAAAGAAAAAATATAAAAAACATCAAGGGAAAAGCAACAAATAACATACCAGGGAACCCCCATAAGGTTAACAACTGATCTTTCAGCAGAAGCTTTGCAAGCCTAAAGGGAGTGGCAGGACATATTAAAAGTGATGAAAGGCAAAAACCTACAACCAGGATTACTCTACCCAGCAAAGATCTCATTGAGATTCAATGGACAAATTAAAACCTTTATAGACAAGCAAAAGATAAGAGAATTCAGCACCACCAAACCAGCTTTACAACAAATGCTAAAGAAACTTCTCTAGGCAGGAAACAGAAGGAAAAGACCTACAGTAACAAACCCAAAACAATTAAGAAAATGGCAATAGGAACAGACATATCAATAATTACCTTAAATATAAATGGATTAAATGCTCCAACCAAAATACATAGACTGGCTGAATGGATTAAAAAATCAAGACCCATTTATGTTGTTTACAAGAGACCCACATCAGACCTAGGGACACGTACAGACTGAAAGTGAGGGAATGATAAAAGATATTCCATGTGAATGGAATTCAAAAGTAAGCTGGAGTAGCAATTCTCATATCAGACAAAATAGACTTTAAAATAAAGACTATTACAAGAGACAAAGAAGGACACTACATAATGACCAAAGGATCAATCCAAGAAGAAGATATAACAATTGTAAATATTTATGCAACCAACATAGGAGCACCTCAATACATAAGGCAAATGCTAACAGCCATAAAAAGGGAAATCGACAGTAACACAGTAATAGTAGTTGACTTTAACATCCCACTTTCACCAATGGACAGATCATCCAAAATGAAAATAAATAAGGAAACACAAGGTTTAAATGACACATTAAACAAGTTGAACTTAATTGATATTTATAGGACATTCCATCCAAAAACAACAGAATACACTTTCTTCTCAAGTGCTCATGGAACGTTCTCCAGGATAGATCATATCTGGGGCACAAATCAAGCCTTGGTATATTTAAGAAAATTGAAATCATATCAAGTATCTTTTCTGTCCACAATACTATAAGACTAGATATCACAGGAAAAAAATCTGTAAAGAATAGAAACACATGGAGGCTAAACAATACACTACTAAAGAACAAAGAGATCACTGAAGAAGTCAAAGAGGAAATCAAAAAATACCTGGAAACAAATGACAATGAAAACATGATGACCCAAAACCTGAGGGATGCAGCAAAAACAGTTCTAAGAGGGAAGTTCATAGCAATACAACCCTACATCAAGAAACAAGAAAAATCTCAAATAAGTCACCTAACCTTAAACCTAAAGCAATTAGAGAAAGAATAAAAAAAACCCCTAAGTTAGCAGAAGGAAAGAAATCATAAAGATCAGATCAGAAATAAATGAAAAAGAAATGAAGGAAACGATAGCAAAGATCCATAAAACTAAAAACTGGTTCTTTGAGAAGATAAAATTGATAAACCGTTAGCCAGACTCATCAAGAAAATAAAGGAGAAGACTCAAATCAATAGAATTAGAAATGAAAAAGAAAAAGTACAAAGTGACACTGCAGAAATATAAAGGATCATGAGAGATTACTACAAGCAACTATATGCTAATAAAATGGACAATCTGGAAGAAATGGACAAATTCTTAGACAAGCACAACCTTCCAAGGCTGAACAAGGAAGAAATAAAAAATATAAACAGACCAATCACAAGCACTGAAATTGAAACTGTGATTAAAAATCTTCCAACAAACAAAAGCCCTGGACCAGATGGCTTCACAGGAAAATTCTATCAAACATTTAGAGAAGATCTAACACCTATCCTCTCAAACTCTTCCAAAATATAGTAGAGGGAGGAACACTCCCAAATTCATTCTACAAGGCCACCATCACCCTGACACCAAAATCAGACAAAGATGTCAGAAGGAAAGAATACTATAGCCCAATATCACTGATGAACATAGATGCAAAAATCCTCAACAGAATACTTGGAAACAGATTCCAACAGCACATTAAAAGGATTATACACCGTGATTAAGTGAGGTTTATCCCAGGAATGCAAGGATTCTTCAACATATGCAAATCAATCAATGTGATACACCATATTAACAAATTGAAGGAGAAAAACCATATGATCATCTCAATAGATGCAGAAAAAGCTTTTGACAAAATTCAACACCCATTCATTAAAAAAACCCTCCAGAAAGTAGGCATAGAGGGAACTTACCTCAATGTAATAAAGGCCATATATGACAAACCCACAGCCAACATCATTCTCAATGGTGAAAAACTGAAACCATTTCCACTAAGATCAGGAAAAAGACAAGGTTGTCCATGCTCATCACTATTGTTCAAAGTAGTTTTGGAACTTTTAGCCGCAGCAATCAGAGAAGAAAAAGAAATAGAAGGAATCCATATCAGAAAAGAAGAAGTAAAACTGTCACTGTTTGCAGATGACATGATACTCTACATAGAGAATCCTAAAGATGCTACCAGAAAACTATTAGAGCTAATCAATGAATTTAGTAAAGTAGCAGGATACAAAATTAATGCAGAGAAATCTCTTGCATTCCTATACACTAATGATGAAAAATATGAAAGAGAAATTAAAGAAACACTCCCATTTACCATAGCAACAAAAAGAATAAAATATCTAGGAATAAACCTACCTAAGGAGACAAAAATCCTGTATGCAGAAAACTATAAGACACTGATGAAAGAAATCAAAGATGATACAAACAGATGGAGAGATGTACCATGTTCTTGGATTGGAAGAAGCAACATTGTGAAAATGACTATACTACCCAAAGCAATCTACAGATTCAATGCAATCCCTATCAGACTACCAGTGGCATTTTTCACAGAACAAGAACAAAAAATCTCACAATTTGTATGGAAACATAAAAGACCCCAAATAGCCAAAGCAATTCTTGAGAAAGAAAAACAGAGCTGGAGTAATCAGGCTCCTGGACTTCAGACAATACTGCAAAGCTACAGTAATCAGAACAGTATGGAACTGGCAGAAAAACAGAAATATAGATCAATGGAACAGGATAGATAGCCCAGAGATAAACCCATGCACCTATAGTCCACCTAATTTACAACAAAGGAGGCAAGAACGTACAATGGAGAAAAGACACCCTCTTCAATAAGTGGTGCTGGGAAAACTGGACAGCTACATGTAAAAGAATGAAGTTAGAACACTCCCTAACACCATACACAAAAATAAACTCAAAATGCATTAAAGACCTAAATGTAAGGCCAGACACTATAAAACTCTTAGAGGAAAACTTAGGAAGAACACTCTATGACATAAATCACAGCAATATCCTTTTTTACCCACCTTGTAGAGTGATGCATATAAAAACAAAAATAAACAAATGGGAACTAATGAAACTTAAAAGTTTGCACAGCAAAGGAAAGCACAAACAAGATGAAAAGACAACCCTCAGAATGGGAGAAAATATTTGCAAACAGAGCAACTGACAAAGGATTAATCTCCAAAATATACAAGGAGCTTATGCTGCTCAATATCAAAAAAACAAAGAATCCAATCCAAACATGGGCAGAAGAGCTAATAGACATTTCTCCAAGGAAGATATACAGATTGCCAACAATCACATGAAAGGATGCTCAACATCACTAATCATTAGAGAAATGCAAATCAAAACTACAATGAGTTATCACCTCACACCAGTCAGAATGGCCATCATCAAAAAATCTACAAACAATAAATGCTGGAGAGGGTGTGGAGAAAAGGGAACACTCTTGCACTGCTGGTGGGAATGTAAATTGATACAGCCACTATGGAGAACAGTATGGAGGTTCCTTAAAAAACTACAAATAGAACTACCATACAACCCCACAATCCCATTACTGGGCATATACCCTGAGAAAACCATAATTCAAAAAGAGTCATGTACCAAAATGTTCATTGCAGCTCTATTTACAATAGCCAGGACATGGAAGCAACCTAAGTGTCCATCAACAGATGAATGGATAAAGAAGATATGGCACATATATACAATGGAATATTACTCAGCCATAAAAAGAAATGAAACTGAGTTATTTGTAATGAGGTGGATAGACCTGGAGTCTGTTATACAGAGTGAAGTAAGTCAGAAGGAGAAAAACAAATACTATATGCTAACACATATATATGGAATGTAAGAAAAAAATGTCATGAAGAGATTAGTGGTAGGATGGGAATAAAACACAGACCTACTAGAGCATGGACTTGAAGATATGGGGAGGGGGAAGGGTAAGCTGTGACGAAGTGAGAGAGTGACATGGACATATATACACTACCGAATGTAAAATAGACAGCTAGTGGGAAGCAGCCACATAGCACAGGGAGATCAGCTCTGTGCTTTGTGACCACCTAGAGGGGTGGGATAGGGAGGGTGGGAGGGAGGGAGATGCAAGAGGTAAGAGATATGGGAACATATGTATATGTATAACTGATTCACTTTGTTGTAAAGCAGAAACTAACACAGCATTGTAAAACAGTTATACTCCAATAAAGATGTTAAAAAAAAGATTCTGAAGAACCTAGGGGCAGGACAGGAATAAAGATGCAGATGTAGAGAATCGACTTGAGCACACAGGGAGGGGGAAGGGCAAGCTGTGACGAAGTGAGAGAGTGGCATGGACATATATACACTACCAGACATGGAAGCAACCTAAGTGTCCATCAACAGATGAATGGATAAAGAAGATGTGGCACATATATAAAATGGAATATTACTCAGCCATAAAAAGAAATGAAACTGAGTTATTTGTAATGAGGTGGATAGACCTGGAGTCTGTCATACAGAGTGAAGTAAGTCAGAAGGAGAAAAACAAATACTGTATGCTAACACATATATATGGAATCTAAGAAAAAAAATGTCATGAAGAGATTAGTGGTAGGACGGGAATAAAACACAGACCTACTAGAGCATGAACTTGAGGATATGGGGAGGGGGAAGGGTAAGCGGTGACGATGTGAGAGAGTGGCAGGGACATATACACACTACCAAATGTAAATTAGATAGCTAGTGGGAAGCTGCCGCATAGCACAGGGAGTTCACCTCTGTGCTTTGTGAACACCTAGAGGGGTGGGAGGGAGGGTGATGCAAGAGGGAAGAGATATGGGAACATATGTGTATGTATAACTGATTCACTTTAATGTAAAGGAGAAACTAACACACTATTGTAAAACAGTTATACTCCAATAAAGATGTTAAAAAAAAATATCAGGGGATGCAGGAGTTAGGCATAGGGAAAGATGAGTAAGTAGCACACAGGGATATTAGGGTAGTGAAAATACCCTGTATGATACCATAATAGTGGATACATGTCATTATATATTTGTCCAAATCCATACAACACCAAGAGAACCCTAATGTAAACCATGGACTTTGAGTGATTATGATGTGTCTATGTAGTTCAACTGTAACAAATGTACTGCTCTGGTTGGAGACGTTGGTGGTGAAGGCAACTATGCATGTGTGGGGGCAGGGGTATATAGGAAGTTTGTACCCTCTGCTCATTTCTGTTGTGAACCTAAAACTGCTCTAAAATATGAAGTATGTATTATATTCAGGGTCCTTTTACTTCAATAAAACTTCTTATGAGCCCCCCCCCAAAAAAAATTAAAAAGAAAATAAAAGAAAATAAAACAGATAGCTAGTGGGAAGCACCCGCACAGCACAGGGAGATCAGCTCGGTGCTGTGTGACCAACTAGAGGGGTGAGATAGGGTGGGAGCGAGGGAGACGCCGGGGGGGAGGAGATATGGGGATACATGTATACCTATAGCTGATTCACTTTGTTATACAGTAGAAACTTACATACCACTGTAAAGCAATTACACCTCAATAAAGATGTTAAAGAAAAAAAAAAAGAACCAGACCATGCTGGCACCCTAATCTTGGACTTCCGGCCTCTAGAACTGTGAGAAATAAATGTCTGTTTTCTTTAAAAAAAAAAAAAAAGAAAGAAAGAAAGAAAGAATAACTTCTTCCTTCTATGGCCTCTATGGCTGCATGTTGAGAAGTAGAGTGGGAGAAGGTAAGAAGAGGCTAGAAAGGAAAGGAAAATGGGGTAGTTCAAAGAAACATGATTAGTTTGTTGGAAAGTGGGTACATAACCCCTGTTCTCATTTTTACAGTAAAGTTGTTTTTTTTTTTAAACATCTTTATTGGAGTATAATTGCCTTAGAATGATGTGTTAGTTTCTGCTTTATAACAAAGTGAATCAGCTATACATATACATATATCCCCATATCCCCTCCCTCTTGCGTTTTTCGGTAAAGTCCTCATTTTTAAGTAGAGTTTTACTCCATTGACTCTGGAGTAATTCCCCTGTCTGTGTTCAAATTCCCACTCTGCTTTCTCTCTGGGTGACCTTGCAATTGTTATTTAATCTCACTGAGGCTCAATTTCTACCATTAAGTGAGCCTAGCACATCAAATTAGATGATGTTGGATGCCTAGCTCCTAATATGTGCTTAATTACTGTGAGTGGTTATTAATTTTATTATTATTATCATTATTATTAGCTGCTGCTATCTTAATAGCATTAAGGAGGGCATGTCCTTAAGGACATGGATTCTAAGGATTCTGAGGAGGGCATGTCCAGGACTGCCTGGAATAGGGCAGAGGCAGCCGAGGCTGGGGATTTGCTCAGAGGCTTCCTTTCCCAGGTGGCTGGCTTAGGCTCCCTGAACAGCTCTGAAAAGTGTGCTGGAACCTTCCATCTCTGGACTTCATCTGACAGGCATGGACTTCCCAATGTTCACCTTCTGCTGGCAGTCCTCCTTTTGCCCACAATTAGCCTTACTAGATGGGAGAGTATGTAAAAGGAAAGAGAAATTTCCTCTCCTCTTTGGCCTCCTGGTACTGAGTTTACTTACATCTGAAGGGAAAAATCCTGTTCAGTATTTTATGAGTTAAACATTCCTGGCTAGAACTTTGTTTTCTCAAATACTAACAAAATGGATTTTCTTTCTCCCCTACCCTCTCTTGTTAATAGGGTGCTGAGAAAATTTTGTCAATGAATGAATCAGGAGAACTGCAAGACCTCTTAACCAAAATTGAGGTAATTGTGCTTATTTTTAGTAGTCAAAACATTCAACACACTCTGATTGTAAGTGAGTTTTCCTAATTGAATTTTTCTCTGTGTTCTTACAAATATGTAACAGGATACATGTGGCGGTTTTAATTTGCTACCACCTACCGTGAGGTTTGCTCCAGCTAGAGTGACTTTAGTGTTAGTGTCTAACAACCTCGTAGTATTAGGTGAAAATTCCAGTCGGCTTTATTAGAGCCTAATTCTCTGTTACAGAGATGTTGATGAGGTGTTTCATGTCAAGCCGTTATCTTGAAGCACATATAAAATTTTTTATTTAAATTATTTTATTTTTCCTACATACCAGCTCATCATTTCTAAAGATTACAGAAAAAGTTATTTCTCCAAAAGTGCACCTTTTAATTTTGTTCCTATATTTATAATGACAACATCTGAGAAATACTTATTCAACTATATAATGTATCAAATCAATATGCAACCAGGAAGCCCTTAATACCTCTCTGCTCCAGTATTTTATCAGCCTACTTCTCTCTATATGTAAGATAAAATATATATATATATATATATATATATATATATATATATATATATATATATATATTTTATAGTCTAAACTGGGACACCTTGAGAGTGAAAAGGGTGCATTAATAATTATTCTGGGGCAGTGAACCTGAACCCAGACTTTCCCAGGTGAACTATGCAATATGGTTACATGGTATCTATTGTGCCATGCCAGCTCTTTTTGGTCCAGTCTCCTTTGCTGACCTCATTTCTGATTCTCTACCATTCCTTCCACTACATGATTTTTTACTACCATTCCTTCATGAAGCCTGCTATTGTTGCATTTCCTCATTCCCCTCCACCACGTTCAAGGCCCATCTGCAGTGTCACCTCTTCCCCACGTCATTCCTGATCTCTCACACCTTTGCATTTCTGTACCTCTCTTTTTCTTAGGTGCTTATCAAAGTCTTTTAATTTTTGTATTACTTGTCTTTGGGCATTTAATTCATGTCCCAAATGAACTATATACTACTTGGTGTTAGGAATCATGTTTTATTCATATAGTAATTTTACTGAGAAAGACAAACGCAATGAGCATGTGTACTTGATAATCTAAAATTCCTCTCAGCTCTAAAATCTGTATGGGTGGGTTCATTTCTTTCCTTTTGTCCCTGTACTCTACTCCAACTCCATGAAACCGTCAATTTGGGTTAATATGTGTGTTTTATTTAAGTGATTTAATTTGGTTAATATGTATTATTATTTTCTCTGCACATTTTTACTCTTACAAATGATGTCATGTAATGTACCTAATTGTGTTTCAAATTATTTTCTTAGGCACTATGCTTTTAAGAACCGTCTATATTGCTATGCGAACTTTTAATCCATTTCTTCTAACTGCTGTGTACTTTCCTACAACAGCACTGTTGAATAGAACTTTCTTTGATGATGGAACTGTTTTATATCTGTACAATCCAAAATAGTAGTCACTGGCTGCATGTGTCTATTGAGTGCTTAAAATGTAGCTAGTGTGACTGAAGAACTGAATTTTTAATTTTATTTAATCTTACTTGATTTAAGTTTAAATTCAAATCAAGTAAAATTAAATACAAGTTTTAAAATAAATAAAATAATTAACCATATCTGACTAATGGCTCCTATTTTGGACAATGCAGCTTCATGGAGCCCACCCAGTATTTTTTATCTACTCATTTTTTCCACTGATATCCTCTAACTTCTCCCTCAAACAAACAGTGCTGCAAGGAGTAACCTTGACCATGTTTGCTTGTGGATTTCTCTGAGAGTAGGAATTGCTGGGTAATAGCTTATGCATATCCCCAGTTTTTCAGGTAGTGCCAGATGGCTCTCCATGATGCTTGCAGCATCCAACACTCCCTCCTGTGGAGAAAGAGGTTTCGTATGTTCCCACATTCCTGACAATGTTTAACATTGTTCTCCAATTTTCTGTTCTCTAATTTTTGCCAGGGTAGTAGGTATACAGAGATATTGCCTTATCATTTTAATTAATGTTTTTTAACCATTGAGTTTGGGCATTTCCTTGTATGCTTTTTAAATTTTTAAATTTCTTCTTCTGTAAGTTGTGTATTCTTATCCTTGCCCATGAAAAGTCTTGGAATTGTGTTTTTTGTTGTTGTTGTTGATTCTCAGAAGTTCCTTCTATATTCTAGATATTAGCTTTTTGTTGGTTTTAGCCACTGTCAATATTTCCTTCCCTCTTTTTAACTTCTTTCTTGGTGTCCTTCATCCAACAGAAATCTTTTGATATAATCAAACCCACAATTTTTCCTTATTTTTGTGCTTTTGAACTTTTATTTATGAAGTATCCTTCCATCTTAAGGTGACAAAGATATTATCCTACATTTTCTTCTATTAACTACATTTTCATCTATTAACATTTTCTTCTATTAACTTTATAATTATTCACATCTAGTTCTTACATTCATGTAGAATCATTTCCATTTTGGTGAGTTAGCTTTCCAACATCATCTATTAAATAATCTATTATTTTTTTATTGCTTTATTATGCCAATTTTTTATTAGAGTAAATCCCCATATGTACTGGGTCTTTGTCTGAGCTTTCTAATCCATTCCATTGCTCTATTTGTTGCTGTTGTATCAATATCCTACTGTTGTTATTTCTGTGATTTAAAAACATCTTTTAGAGTCTTATAAAGTGAATGTCCCTCATTACTCTTCTTTTTAAAGGTTGACGATTGACTTAGCTATTCATGGACTTTATTCTTTTGAGTCTATAATTTCTTAATTCTGCAACGTGATTAACACCGCCATGCTATATATTAACATAACCCCTCTCTTTCTCTCAGCTCAAAGAATTTTGAAAGAGGATTTTATGCTCTTCATTAAGTCTGTCTCAATTCTACAGATGACATAAATAAGCCAGAAACATTTAAAACTATTCTTAATGTTGAAATATATACAATAGTACAGTACTGGCTTCTACCATTCATAGGATTTGTAAGGTGTTATAACTCTGTCGGGCTGCTTTGTCCATATAACAAAACTGTTAGAGAATTTGCAGCCATCCAGAAAGCCCTGAACACTGCCTGTGAGGGGCCTGGGGTTTAAGTCAAATTCACCCAGGCAAAGAGACTGGCCTTGGAGAAGCAGTTGGAAGAACCAGGAAAAGTGGATAAAGGACAAGATTCAGATCCAAACCCATTCCATTCTTCTGGTTGGCTTTTGGCAATGAAACAGGAGTTTAATATTCCTGAGGCAGGAAACATTGGAGTCCTTACTAAGTAGCAAGTAATATTCTTGGTATTATATGTATTAAGTTATTGAAACCTTACAATAACTCTGCAAGGTGGGTTCTATTATTATCCCTGATTTACAAGAGGGAGGTGTCCTGGAGACACAAGAGAATGGAGGCACAGAGGATTAAATCACTTGCTCCAGACCTTACAGATAGTGTTTGATTCATGATTTTAATGAGCCTGATTCCATAATCTTAACCATGAATCTATGTGGCCATCACTCTCAAATTAAGTGTCATGTAGGTATCTGGGAAATCTGATCAAATGTGGCAGGACCCAAGGCCCAGATGAGAAGTTTATTGGGAGATAGGCAGAGTACTAGGTCCAGGAAACAGACTGAATTTTAACACTTGGATCTTATGCTAGTGTGGCATTGTGGCAGATGGGAAGATTGGCAATAACTTCAGAGAGAAACCAGACAGCTCCTACTAAGTTCTAATTTGCTGTTACTTGGGTGCTGCATAATTCATCACCCTGGTCTTTGTAATTCAGGCCCCAGTTTTCAGCAGTTACCCCAGTAATGAAGAGGAAGGAGGTTTAGCATCTGCAGCGGGGCCATCAGAAACGGTGTCAGCAAATCAAATTTCAAGTTTACCGGCCCAAGAATTCTAGCATACTTCCCATCTAAGTGAAAATTGCTCGGGGAACCTGAGGGGGCCTGATTCGCTGATGAAGACTTGTCAGTGGCCTCAAGCATGAGGAGCTGGCCAAAGGCAGCAGAAACAAGTGAAATATAGCAATAGCTGCTATGAGACTTGTATTTAATAAGGTTACCTGTACCAATGTGGGTTCTGCTCCTGGGACAGTTTGCGGGGGATCTTCCCAGTAACATATGAGCTCCACGTGGACACAGATTCTTGTCTATTTTGTTCTGTTCTTTACCTCTAGCACCTAGAACAGGAATTGGAAAATAATGGGCACTCAATAATTATTTGTTGAGTGAATAGATGAATGAATCCTCTTTCATCCAAGGTGTTTTTGTCTGTTTTGTTTTTTGTTTGTTTGTTTGTTTGATTTTGAGAAGGCAAAGCAGTTAATCGATGAAAAAGAAGAGAAAAAGAATTATTTTATGTAAGAGAACGCTTGGGTGAGAAAGATGAATAAAAACACCATTTGGGGGGTAAAATTTATTTATATGTTTATGTATTTACTTATATTAATAAACAGGCTAAAGATCAAAAGCAAAGAGATGTCTAAGGATTTCACCCAAACAATAACCAAGATGGATAGCTGATCCTGATGGTGCCCACACAGAGGAAGTCAGGGCATCCCTGAGATGATTAGCAATCACCTTGTTATGGCAGGTACTGGATTAAAGATCTCAGATGGTAGAGAAGCTCTAAGTAAGCTTCTGCCTTGCTGTTTTTTTAAAGATATGAGCAAACATTTTGTTGTCATTGCTGGTGAGATTGCCAACATAGTGTCCACTTTTGTACCTTTTTCCTTGTAGCCTTATTTGTTATTTATGAATAACAGAGATAAGATTCCCAGCTATACACTGAGGATGCTGGAAATGGCACAGGCTGTCTGTACAAGGCATTGGAGCTATCAAAGACTGGCCTGACCCTCCCTGGAGAAGCACCATTCTGGTTGATGTTGCTTCTCCGTGGGGTGGGTGGCCACAGCATGTTCAGCCTACAGCAGCAGAGGTACCACCTACCCACTTGGGAAATCAGGCCAAGTGCTCTGGCTGCCTCTCTCTGAAACTGGAACATCTTTTTAAGTAGGGTTGTGGCAGTACATCCCAATGGGTCAAGAATCAGACTCATACATCTGGCTTATGCATTCAGGAATATAAGCAACAAATTTCCTCTGTGTCAGCATTTTGTTCAGGGGCTTCTTCCCCAGCTCTGCAAATTGAGGATGCTAGAAACTCTTAGTTATCAGGAACGATACTGTTTATTAAGAGCTAGGTCAAGCAGAGAGTCGTTTATTAGGCACTTAACAAGAATTTGCTGAATTAAATTATTGAATATAGTTTAGAACAAAATACATAGAAAAAAGTGAGTCATCTAGAGATGATTGTATGCCGAGTGTTCACTCTTTGATAATCTGTTACATGGAGTGAGTCTGCTTCATAGACAACCTGAATGATGGGGTTTATGGTCGTGGAGACTCAGATAAGTAGCTTCCTCTTTGGTAAAATATTTAAGAGATTTTCTAGCTCTCCTAAAATAAGATTAGATGATCTGAGTTCAGAAATAAGAAGTGCATTCATTTCCTGATCTTGAAGAAAGCACTGAAGACCCTGATCTTAGCATCCTGTTTCTATGTTATATAACAGCAAAAACTCTTTATATTTATGAAATTTGAGTTTGTGCTACAAAGGAAACCCATTTGACAATCATTCATGAACTCCCCCCTTGTCCCCTTGGTCCTTTGTTAGAGATTAGGGAATGCTTGGGGGCTTCAATTCAGATGACTGCAGTATGGAGTGGACGTATTAGAAGACCACAAATAAATTTCCTAAAATAAAATTAATATATGAATACAAAAAGCGACATCATCATTTTTAAATGGAATCACAAATAGACCCAGGCCATCCTCAAATAATGTCGTCAGAATCTCTGCAACACTATGATGAGATCTGCCTTTTACTCAAAGGGTTGTTGAGAAGATTTAATGAGTGAATCATGTAAAGTGAATAGAACATTGCCTGGTACATAGTAGCCACTCAATAAGATTAGTCATTATTAATCATTATTTCACTAATAAATCCTTATTTGTAGCTGAGAGCTACTACTAAGAGAACAGGGAGGTCTCTGGTTCACTGCTATATCCCCTACACCTTGCACAGTTCCTGGCAATGTGGACTTATTTGTGGAATGAGACCACTGTGTTTTATTTTTAAAATTCCCTTGCCAAGAATATATGAACAGAAAGAGGTAAAAGGGAGGAAGATTTTGCACTCCTTTTTTGTGAATTCCACTTCCAAGTGACATGCCTCTACCCAAACCACTCTTCAGAAAAGGGGCATTCTGTAGATTTAGATTTACTGGGTGCTATTCTCAACCAAGTCTGCCTGGTTTCCAGCTTTTCTGGGCTTCAGGACACTGAAGAGCTACCCTAGATTTCTTAATTGCTTGAAGGTCAAAGTGTCTCTTGTTAACCTCTTCATTGAAAGTGGAAGTCTGTTTTGTTACTACTAATAATGACTATTGTTAACTTCAGTTATTCCTCCTTCCTCCAACCTGGAACACTGTTCAAATTTGGGGAAGTTTTTAGCTCTTTTTCCATCTTGCACTGAGGGCAAAGCTGTCGACTGAGGTATTGGACTTAGGACACAGGAACATGTAGTATAATCCAGCTCTTTCTCATTTACCAAGACTGCTACCCCAAGACTCCCAAGCAGCTCTCCTCTTCCCTGTCAGCAACTCCCCTGTGAGGATTGCCAGGTACAATATAGGATGTCCACTTACATTTAAACCTGAAGTAAATTATGAATGTTTTTTAGTTTAAGCATGTCCCATAAAATATTTGGGACATACTTATATAAAAACTTATCTGTGGTCTGTCAGAAATTCAAATTAACTGGGCATCCCAATTTTTTTAATTGCAAAATCTGATGATCCTACTCTACTTGGAATCCAGTCTTATTTACAGTCCAACACTAATGGGTGAAGTTCTGGATTCAGGGCCCTATTATTCCTTTCTGACTAGTTGGTGTTCTTTCGTACAAGTCATTAAATATTTTTAACATAATCTCTGGCATGGCTTTAATGCATGTCAAGGGCCTATCTACTGTATCATATTCTTTCTAAAATTTGATAAGAATAACATTACTTACTAATTCTCTTATGTTTTGCTTTTAGACTATACTCTTTCTTCACTGTTTTTTGTTTTTACTGAAAATTTTTTTTCTAAAGGCATTTTTATATCATGCAAAATTGTAAGTCTGGTACACTATTTTTCGGTCAACCTTGCACAAAGAAATGACAAAAACCCAGTTACAAAGAAACTAAGTTACTACATACAATCTAACTTTTTAGAAGAGCTTTGGATATCTACAAACTTGACAACATTCCTTGTTTGTGTCATTCAGACTGTCAATCACTACTTTCCATCAAAGTAATTCTGTGTTACTAAAAATAAGATATTACATGGATTTTGCCATCTTGATATAATAGCAAAGTCAAATGGTAACTGTAAATAAATCTTACTATATACAGAATATGCATCTCTGAAAAGTGGTCTGGGAATATATAAATTTTAAAGCAATCATATCCTTAATGTTTGTTTCCCAAAGTACATTCCACAGGGTATGATTATGAGAAAATTATAGTTGTTTTCTGGGAAAAGGTTTCTTGCCGGGGCCATGGTAGATTAAACCTAGTTAATCGGTTACCTTTTCAGTTGGATTTTTTGGAGACTTTATTAAGTACAATTGTGAACTTCCAGGGAAAATCTGTGTGTATGTCTAAGTATGTAAGGTATGTTTGAGTGTGCTTGTGTGTGCTTGTGTGTGTGTGTGTGTGCCTACATTTCCCAAGCTTATTTTAGCAATTACTCTTGTCACAAAGGTGGGCTTTCAAACATTGCTGCAAATTCCTATTTTGCAAGTCAGAAGCTTGGTATTAACTCACGTTCTCTTTGTATTCATTCTGTAATCGAATCCTAATCTCCCCCCAGCGAATGGATGCCGCTAGTAGACTCCAGTAAAGGTCACATGCTCAAAAAAGCAAATAGAAATATGTATGGATAATTTTCAAAATATTCTTAACATCCTTGCTAGTTAATTTCATTATACTTTCATGGGTACTTTATTTTTACTTCAGGTAGAAAGGCTGTTAGCTACTCTGGGTAATTTTACAGACTGGGATAAATGTCTTAAGATTTCTATGCCTGTTTCTTTAAATATAAAATGAGGATAATGTTGCTTGAATTAGCTGCTTTACAGAAGAAGGTGTCAGCGTGTGTGAAGGGTGAGATGAGGGAAGATTCTATATAGGAATGCATTTGAAAGTGCTTTTAAAAAAACAAAGCAGGGCTTCCCTGGTGGCGCAGTGGTTGAGAGTCCGCCTGCCGATGCAGGGGACACGGGTTCGTGCCCCGGTCGGGGAGGATCCCACATGCCGCGGAGCGGCTGCGCCCGTGAGCCATGGCTTCTGGGCCTGCGCGTCCGGAGCCTGTGCTCCGCAACGGGAGAGGCCACAACAGTGAGAGGCCCGCGTACCACACACACAAAAAAAAATAAAAAATAAATAAATAAATAAAACAAAGCATTATTCACAAGTGCAGTATGATGCTGGATCTTCAGTTCAAAGTGGCTCATCCACTCCAGCTTTTAGTTTTCTGATTTTCCAGACTCACTATTAGTCCTACTATTCTATAAACAAAGATATAAGACTGTGGCGTGATACTAAAGCGAAAGTTACAGTATTTTCCTTTAATGCAAATGACCATTTCCTGAACTGTTTGATTTGTAAATATGTGCTTTCATGTGATGGATTTCTGGAAGTGTGTGCCCTTTAACCTAAAAGGTACCAGCCCTTACACACCAAGGTTATGCTATTGATGGCCATCAATGAGATAATGAAGGAAACTTCAGTTACTGTTTCCCGTGTGTCTATTGTATATTAATGGTAGGTGATTTCAGGTGCCCAGCCATATTGTTTTATGACCATCCACAGTACAGAAAGACAGGAGGGCTGATGGAGTTGTCATGCTAACACATGTTCTATCCTCTCTTGTCCCCCTGCCACCTATCAGAGAGTGCAGCATCCACATGAGTGTCCCTCCTGTGGAGGCTTTGGCTTTCTTCCGTGCTCCGTCTGCCACGGGAGCAAAATGTCAGTGTTTCGAAACTGCTTTACGGACTCTTTCAAGGCCCTGAAGTGCACGGCTTGCAACGAGAATGGTCTTCAGCGCTGTAAGAGCTGTGTTGGTTAAACAGAGCTCCCACCCATGGGGCGCCTGGTTTCATTGACTGAAAGCAATAATTTGGTTTATACTTTTTTTAAAAAAAATGGCTATGTTTCTGGATTAATCAATAAACTTTGTTTATTATAATTTCCTCTGTTTGGAGCTTTTGCTGTGACCACTTTCATTGATGTATTAAATAAATGTTTATTCAACCGCTACTATGTGCCAAGCCCTGTGCTAGACCCTGGTTTCTAATTGGAATTAATGGAGGGCCTGATAAAATTCCAAGATATCCAAAGTCTGGTTCCTTATATGTGTTTGATTTTCTAAAGAAAATATACAATATATCCAATGGTGTCTATTGCAATGCCACCCTACTGTTTAGGATGAGTTAATTCAGCTCTCCAGATGCATACATTTTATGTGAGCCTCAGCTGTAGGGAAGAAGAGAGCTCTGGGTAGTGGGAAAGAATATGATCTTACTTATACTTAGGGAGTAAATTATTTTTAAAGCTGTAAAAAATTCATTGGATGATATTAATGATAAATTATTAATGTTATCCGATGAATTTCTTAGTGATGATACAAAAGCTTCCAGAAGACTTATCTGGATTTATTGTTTTAAACATCTGCTTTGTGCTGTTGTCCCTGAAAACCCTCCAGAAAGATGCTGTTATGGTTCTCTTAAGCCGGACACAAAGTATTACATAGTTTGAAAACATAGTAGACAATATCAGCAAAGTGGACAAAAGGAATTTCTGCTATAATTATTAGCTGATGCCTACCTGTACTTGTGTCTGTACTCTGATGGATTCCCTTATGAATGGTTTTAATAAATCACCTTCATTATACCTGTGATAAGGCAATTGAAACATTTTACATCTTGGTTTTGCAAAAAGCTATAAATATTTACCGAGTACTTTCTAATCATCCAGGCATAGTAGAAGGCATGGTTTCTGCTTTCATGGAGCTCACACTCTAAGAAAGAAGGAAGTATTAAACAAATAATCATAAGCAAGATGAGTCTTATAAATACTACACAAATGGTACAGTGTACTCTGGGAATGTGTAGCAGGAGGACCAACCTAGATGAGTTAGAAAAAGGTAAGAATAGAATTTGTTGAGCAACTGATATTTAAATGGAGACATCATGGGTAATTGGTCAACTAATTAGTCACAGAACAAGGGGGATAATACTTCAGGTAGAGGAATAGCATATTTGGGGACTCTAAGGTCAGATAAAAGTTGTTTGTTTGAAGAACTGTAAGAACTCCAATATGGGTAGTTACTGTCTGGTCAACATGGAGCAGTTTTTGGCAGACTAAGTCTCCTGATATTAACACATTTACTTTGAACAAAATAAGGAAAAATAAACAGCTGTTGAAGACATTGGAAAGCAACTAAAACCAGAAAGGAACTGGAAGGAATTCAATCACTGGAAGAAAGCAGACAAACAACATAAACTCTATTTATCCAGCTTACCTTCTGAGAATAATTCCCAGTTTGCACAGAATATAGCTCATAAAGAAACTACAAACTTACTGGTTTGAAAAAATAAAATTGGAATTTGGAGCTGCAGAGTACCTGGAATTGAATGGAAAATTCTAAGAAATGAGAGGACCAAAGAGAGGGGAGCCCCCAAGTCTGCTCATACATTCCACTCAAATCCTTGGCTGATTCCTAACCTACATACACAGAGGAAGGAAGTATCTGGGAGGTGAAAGAGTTGAGCAGAGATTTCAGCAGCTGCCTGTATTGCAAAGTCAGAATCTGGAGTTCAAGTGGTAAACAATAAATGTTTCCTTGAAATCTCAGAAGGGCGCCATCTTAAGGCCAAGGAGTAAAGGCTGTGCTGTAGAGCTAAGGGAAGAAACAAAACAGACTTGCCCTTGGAAGGCCTAAAGCCAAACTTGCATGGTATTGTTTGTTGTATCTTTCAGTACATGACTGTCTGCTAGAATAAAACTCAACATTCAAACAAGGAATAGAAAGGAGCTTATTGAATATGAAAATCTAAGGCTAACTGCATACTTAATGGTAAAATATTAAATGCTTTCCCACTAAGATCAGGAAGAGTGCATAAATGTTCACTTTTATCACTTCTGTTCAACATTGTGATGGAGGTTCTGGCTAGTGAAATAAGGCAAGAAAAAGAAGTCATAAAAATTTGGAAAAAAATCTCATTATTTGTAAACAACATGATTGTGATGTAGAAAATCCAAAGGAACCTACAAACTAGTAAATATCAAAGTAAAGTTAGCAAAATTGTTGGATTTGAAGTCTTTAGACACAAATTAGAAATACAATACACAGCAACAATTAGATTATAAATTAGATTATAAATTAATTATGAACAAAATAACACAATTTATAATAGTATCAGAAAACACCAAGTATGTGGAATACATTTTACAAAAGATGTGTAAAAATTCTACACTTAAAACTACAACATAGATTTGCTGAGAAATTATAGACCCAAACACATGGAGAAATATACCATGTTTACGGACTGGAAAACAACATTTTAAAGATTTCTATAGTTTCAATGCAATCTCAATGAAAATCCCACCAGACTTTTTGTAGAATTGACCAATAATTCTAAATTTATATAAAAATGCAAACAATCTAGAGTATCCAAGAAATTTTGAACAGAGTAAAAATAAGTATAGACAAATAGATAAATAGGATAGAATAGAGGAAACAGGAATAGACACACACATTACATCAAATTCATTTCAATTGATTTTTGCCAATTCAAGGCAATGGGGAATTGAAAGTCTTTTTAACAAATAGTGCCGGAACTACTAGATTTCTATATGGAAAAAATGACCTTGAAAACTACTACTACTACCAGTGCTACCTACCACTACTGCTACTGCAACTAGGGCCTAGAGGCCAGGGTACTGCTAAACATCCCACAAAACACAGAACCACACCTCCCCTCAAAAAAGGATTATTGGACTTCCCTGGTGGCGCAGTGGTTGAGAATCCGCCTGCCGATGCAGGAGACACGGGTTCGTGCCCTGGTCCGGGAAGATCCCACATGCCGCGGAGCGGCTGGGCCCGTGAGCCATGGCCGCTGAGCCTGCGCGTCCGCAATGGGAGAGGCCACAACAGTGAGAGGCCCGCATACCGCAAAAAAAAAAAAAAAAAAAAAAAAAAGGATTATTTAGTCCAGTCAGTAGTGTCAAAATTGAGAAACTCTAACCTAAATGTTAAAGCTAAACCAGGAGAATATCTTCACAATCTTTGGGTGGGCAAAGGTGCTTTTAACCAGTTACAAGATGTCTAGGTATAAAAAATTATAAATTAGACTTAAAATTAAAATCTCCTCATTAAAAGACAGTGTTTAAAAAAAAAATGAAGAGGGAAGCCACAATGAAGAGGGAAGCCACAACCATGAGAAAATATTCAAGGCACAAATACCTGCCAAAGGACTTGTATCTAGGATATATATATATATATATATATATATATATATATATATATATATACATACACACACGTGTGTGTGTGTTAGTAAACACATCACAAAAAAGACACAGATGGCTAAAAACAAAAGGAAAATATATGTCATTAGTCAGCAAGGAAATGCAAATTAAAACCGCAATGGGATATTACTACATCATATTTAGAATGGCTAAAATTTAAAAAGACTTAAAATATAAAGTGTTGGTGTGGATATGGCATAACTTAAACTCATACATTGCTAATGAGAATGTTAAATGGTACAACCACTTAGGAAAACCATTTGATTGTTTCTAATAAAGGTAAACATATGCTAATTGTATGCTCAGCAATTTTACTCCTAGTTATTTATTCAAGAGAAATAAAAACATATGTCCATACTTTATAAGAGTTTCATGGAAGCTCTATTCATGATAGCCAAAAAGCAGAAAGATTTCAGATACCAATGACAGGAGAAATAATAAGCAAACTGTAGTATTTTAATACAGGTACACACTTCCTAGTAGTAAAAAGGAACAAGCTATTGATTCTAGCAATAATATGGATGAATCTCAAAAACATTTTATGAATAAACTTAGCCAGATACAAAGGGTATGTACTATGTGATTCCATTTATATGAAGCTATAGAATAGGCAAAATTAATCTATAGAATGGCTGCCTCACAGTGGGGGGGGGCAGGAGGAAGAAATTAAATATGAACAGAACTAAGACAGTGGTAGAGTTATGGCTAGTTGAGAGTAGATTTCCCCTCTGTCAGGAAAAATGAAGAGTTTCTTGCATCAACGAACAGTTTCTCATCACAATTCCCATACGGTTCTGAGATTCTAGAATTAAGTAGTAAGGCCTATCCAAAAGTTCCTGACTACTCAGGCCTTGGCTATGTTTCTGCAAATCCAACCATAGTCCCAGTGTCCTCTTGTCTTGGGGTACATTCAGGATGGAGAAATACAACAGTACAAGAAGTTCTAATTTTCAGGCCCCATCTTGGACTATGGGTTCAGAGGACAAAAACTCGCTGACTTTCAATTGTGTTCATGAGGAATTTGTTTTGCTTTCTATCTTTATTCTGTTTTTCATGTACTGGCATGGAATTAAAGTGTTATGTTCTCTGCTAGTTATTTGTGAGCCTCTAAAGAAGAGCATTATGAAAGAGTAATGAAATTTAAAAGAAAATCTTAGACATCTTGTAGAATTACAGAAGTTAATGAGAGAAAGAGGCTCAGAAAATAAGCTCATAATAGGCTTATTTAAATATAAATTTGTGTTAACTTTCAGAGAGAGCTTGGTTTAGATGCTTCACATCTATCTGCTTCAGTCTTATAAAATGTAAATGCAAGGTAATTAAACCTGATATATTTATTCTGCACCGTTGTGTGGGATTAATTAGAATATATAGGAAAGTACTTTAAAAACACAAAGCATTATACAGAGGCATAGAATAATTTCCTAATCACCATGAAAATTATGCATCTTCAATATATCCTTTTACTGACCAGATAAGGAAATGAACTCACATTCATTGGACACTTCTGTATGCTTGGCTTTTTAGAAGGAATCTCACTTATTCTTCACAATACTGTGAAGAAACTGAGATTCGGAATGTTAATTCACTTTCCTAAAGTCTTGAAATTTATCCCAATTTGTTGTATCTTAAGTGTCCTTGTGAACTGCCTTTATCTCTGGTATAAAATGGGAAATCAGTCGAGAGCAAACAACAAAGTTTCTCAAAGATAAACACCTACATAAACAGTAGAGTCGAAATGAAGAGAAAGGTCTGTCCTGTGCTTCTGTGCTCTTATAACTTCTTCTCTGGAAGTATTCATTGATTTCAAAAGCCAGGAAATGCTGGCTGTTGGCAAAGGACACAGAGTAATGCAATCAGGCTGTGAATAATTTTTTTTTAAAAGATTAAGAAGAGGAAATCAGGAGATGATGCATACCTAATAATATAAATATGTAGTAATTTTTAAATCTTCTTGTTGTCCCAGGGTCTTTTTTAAACATAAATTATTGGTATATTGATTACAGTTTTGTCTGGTCTTTCATGCACAAACCTCACACGTAGCAGAGAAGCTAGTCTGTAGTTCCTCAAAGCAGAGTGAAAAATTTAAACCTTTTTGGCAAGCAGTATGCATATAATATCCTTTTAGATTTCGGGTATTGTTTCTCCTGATCTTTTGTAGTTTCCTCACCTATAATAATTTGACAGTAATTGTTTTGTTTGTTTACTTGACTTCATGAAGTTATTTCTAAGGCATTAAACTTAGTTTCCATAGGATAAAACATATTTCTCTTTGTTCTCGAATTTAACCAGTCTGTGTAATAATTTGTTGTAATAAACTATTATACTCAATAAAAATTAATATGTTATTTACTTTTATAATTAATTATACACATAATTGTAAACCCAATATAAGGCAACGATTTGGGAAGAAACGAAACTGACTCTTCATAGATTCTGTTTGCTGGTAGCAGAAATATGCAGGCGGAGAGTAGTGTTTCTCCTGGTTGCAAGCATTCAGCAGGCAGGAGACATCCAAAGGAGTGGTGAGCGTCTGCCAACCTTGAAAGTCTGCAAAGTGGAAATTGACTATGAAAGCTTTAGCTAACTGATGTGACGGTAACAGTAACCAGGGACATTTAATAATATGCTCAAGGTCATTCATCCTCACCTTCTGCCTTTGAGGTTCATCAGCAGCTGGTATTGCTTAGCTACCAGCATTTCAAAATGCAGCCTGTGTTGGACTTGCACTGTTTGACTGGAGACTCAGTTACTTTGGAAGATATGTTCTCTGCAAGAGTGAAACACTTCCATACCTGCTTCACTTACAAAGAGACAGTTTCTCTCTGTGTCTGGCTTATTTCACTTCACACAATGTCCATGGCATGATCTCACTTATATATATGGAATTTAAAAAGTTGAATACATAGTAGCAAAGAGTAGAATCGTGGTTACAAGGGGTGGGGGGCAGGCAAACAGGGAGATATTAGTCAGTGGGTACAACGTTGTAGTTCTATTGGATCAATAAGTTTTAGAAATCTAATGTACAGCATGATGACTAGAGTTAATAATGCTGTATTGAATACTGGAGATTTGCTAAGTGAGTAAATTTCTGGTGCTCTCACCACACACGCTTGCATACACATGCACACACACATGCATAGGAAAGGTAATGGTGAGGAGATGTGTAAATTGACTATAGTAATCATTTCACTATGTATATGCATATAAATCATCATGTTTTACCTCTCAAATATATACAACTTATATTAAAAATAAAATAAAAATTAAAAAAATAGACAGTCTCACTCAACATACACTTTTTGCTTTATTGGAAGCCATTGCAGGGATTCTTATCAGGAAGCACTCCTCTTTAGAGAAACATTGGAAATTCTTTGATGGGAGAAAAATTTTTTTCAACTATGGGGGAGTATCCATGTTTCAAAGTTTAATTCCTCTAAGAAAAGAAAGAAGACCCATTCTGATGGAAACTTTTGTTCTGTCCCTATTTGGAACTTTTTGACCTTTTTCATTGAACCTAGCATAGAACACACTGGAAAACTCAAAATGCATGATTCAGTAGCAAGGTGACTTTGAAGGGAATATAAGTTTCATAGAAGAATATAAGATAGCCTAAAAGCTTTGCTTACATGTAGCAAAACTGAAGCCGGCTCTTAATATTAATACATATCTAGAAAATCCATATTGATTCTCTGCATTGTACATGGCTCATTTAACAATCTCTGCTCTTAAGTAGTTACTTTTTTTCTCTCCGTTTTCTGTGATCTTAACCCTTTCCTTTCCATCTCCTTGTTAGAAGAATATCAATATAAATGTTATCTGAGTACCCCAAAGAGAGGTAGATAGATCAGCTACAAAGCAAAATATTTGTATCATCTAGAAAATGGTGCTAGATGTGGTGCCTATTTTATACAATAAAAGAAAAATGTTAATACAAATGGAAAATAGTAATCTTTTGAATGTTTTTCTTATAAATTGCTAGTTGCTTTGGTCCATGTTTTGCATATTGTATATTTTTGTATACTGCTTTGCATTTGACAGATGAAGGCATTGTGAAGCCCGAAAAGCCCCCAGGAGAAGCATGGGTACCAAATCTAAGGTGCTGTTTCCTGGAAGACCAGATGCCACTCATTGCTGTGAAGTTTACATATTTGCTTTGACCTTTGGAGGTCTGTTTTGAGTGGTTTCCTGTTTGCTGCAGATTTTGCCTGGAAACAGAATTGTCAATATATTTTCTGTCATTTTTTTTTCTGACTAGGAAATATTATAGCATGCTTTAATCCTAGGAAAGAGAAATATATCTGTTTTTCAGAACATTCTTCCCTAAGGTAAAATTGTACTCTGTATTTTTTCAGTAGTTGCTATGAATCCTTTGCACAGCTGTAGTAGTGTGTTACCCCCACTAGATGTGTCCTCTTCCCATTTTCTTCTCCTTCCATGTTTGTAGAAATGGGAATTGGGGAAGATCTTTAAGCCTGTTTATAAAGTAGAAGTCTCTGAATAAAATATATGTTTGTTAACAATGTTATTGTGATAATTGTGTGTAGTAATTCCCTGAGTTTCTGGAATCAAAACTAAGCATGGGATTCTCAGTTAAGAAATATACCAGGTATTGTGAGGGCTACAAAGATGAATATAATGTGACTTTGTCCCTAGCATGATTGAGGAGATGACAGGTTCTAGTTAAATATAACACAGACTCTGTCGTGTAGATGACTGGTTCTCAGATGTCTGGTAAAGACGCTGAATAACGTAAGATGCTCAAAAGGGCACAATATATGAACATGGGAGCCTTCTTTGGGGGCTTAGTTTGAAGCAGCGCCTTTAATAATATTTAGAATTTCTATAGGCAAAGATATGGATGGAAAGTCATGCCCAGCTCTGAATTCAGGCAGGTGGAAAACAAGGTGCTTAGCACAACGTCTGGCAGATGGCAAACATCCATTACAGGTTCCAGATGATCCCAGAGATGATGATTCCAATGTGTCATTGTGATTAGGAGATCAAGCCCTGGATTTGAACTATTTGGTTTTGAATCCCAGTTCTGTGACTTTAGGCAAGTTCCTTATACTTTCTGTGCCTCAATTTTCTTATTTGTAAAATGGGAGTAACACTAATACCTAACTTATAGAGTTATTGAGAGTATTAAATTAATACACTAAAGTACCTGTATGCTTCAGTACCTGCCACACTGGATTAGAGATAGTTTGGGACTAGATTGTAAAAGGTTTGAAAGCACAGGGCTTTGTATTCATCCTGTAAGCAATGAATGCCTTTTCAGTCAAGTTATGTATTCCATGAAAGATTGTTTTGGTAAATGAAAGTAATGACATGTATCTATATAATTTTGGGCTGCACTGAGCAGCATGCAGGATCTTAGTTTACCGACCAGGGATGGAACCCGTGCCCCCTGCAGTGGAAGTGTTGAGTCCTAACCACTGGAGCCCCAGGGAAGTCCTGAAGTAATTATATACTAAAAGAAGTGAGGTACATATATGTATGTATATGTATAACTGATTCACTTTGCTGTACACCTGAAACTAACACAACATTGTAAATCAACCATACACCAATAAATATTTAATTAAAAAAAGAGAGATTCCATACTTTCATCCCTAGAGTCTGATTCAGCGAGAAAAAAAAAGAAGAGAGGGACTTGGGAAGTAAAAACTTAAGCATTTAGAATGCAGTATGCATTCTTCACCAATGATATATATAAGGCTGGTTTTTGCATAATCAGAATATATGAATCTGGAAACCAAGAGGAATGAATCCTCTAAATATTACTCTTATATTTTGGCTCAAAATATCTTTGTTTTTTATTCCCATGTTGTTAGGCTATTGATATCTTAGTATTCAAAGCAGGAATGCTTCCATCGGGAACCAAAACAATGGTTTATTGAAATGAAAGTCGAGACATTTATAAGGTCATTTTTAGCTTCTGATGACATCAGACCTACAGAAAAAAAGGTTACAGTTTGGCTAATTTATCCTGTTTGTCAATGGAAAATAATATTGGTGCTACACAATGTGTGCAGGCGGGAGGCTATCTAGAATCAGGCAGTTTCTCAGACATCTCCTAGTACTGCCACAGCCAGTGACGGAGGTTAATGGAAAATAATAGTCCCACAATAAAAGCAGGGCAATCATAAGTTGAGGTAACCTGGAGAAAAAGATTTGGATCACCCTACTAGGAAAAGATCTCAGTCCACTGAGGTGTTCACTGAAGGAGACTTAACAAGAAATAAGAAGAGGAAGAAATTTGTAAATACAAACCATATTTTATGACCAGCTGTAGAAACACAGATGAGAGTTGTGATCCACATATTATAACTTTCCCCATTATCTCTCCCCATTGTGTTTCTTTACGTGTATCAGTTAACCTCTGTACTTTCTCCCCCCCTTACCTTCCCCTACTATTTTTCAGAGTATGGAGTTGGTAATTAACTTTATAAGTGAGTCTATATTTAACTTTAAATGCATATCAAAACTTCATCAACTATGTCAGTCATTGTCTCTGTCTTTGGGTCAGCTTCATTCTTTCTCCAGTTCAGTCAGATACATAGGGGTAACCTGGGTTAGAACCAAAGACTTATAGGTTCTTGTTGGTGGGGGAGATATTTTTCCAGCATATCATGTAGCTGATGAGAATAGCATTTGTTTTTGTTTGTTTGTTTTTGTTTTTTTAACATTAAGCTAGTTTATCATTGTGCTTTGGAGAACAGTGCCTGGGAATGAGAGTGTGAACTAAAAACAAGTATAGATCTGATTCCTTTACTGTGGCCTGGATGGGAATCTGGACTAGTAGTAAGTGTATCCTAGTAAGAAGTGACAAGCACCAGTCATCAAACTGTGTAGGATGTGTCTTTGACAATGACCTGTGACTGTGAAAATCATGCCACTATTGGAATAATCAGATAATCAAAATCAATTAAAGACTTAAATGATCAGCTAATGCTCAGGAAAGCAGGGTTCCCCCAGAATTTTGGAAAATCCACGGGCTTAGAAAACTCTCACCAGAGAGATATTTACTCCCTACTAACTCCGTTAATAAGGAAGAGGTTGATCTGGGCAATTGTTGGAAAAATCAAACTAATGTACAGTAGGTTTACGCCAGCACATTTTCGTCAAATATCTGAGTAGTAGGAGTGATCTTGGATGTCTGCAATAACTTACTTCTGAATATTACATTTATACATGATTGCTATAGCTTTTTGTAAAATAAAGGGGAAAAAAGGAAAAAACCTAGCACAATACACGATTTGATGTTGTTTCCTTCAGAACTTTTCACCTATATTTGTATGACCTTTGTAAATTTCGACCAGCCTCTTTTTCTCCAGCTTTACTGAAGTATAACTGAAAATAAAAATTGGACACAACTACATTTTACAATGTGATGTTTTGACATTTGTATGCATTGTGAAATGATAACCACACTCATGCTAATTAACTGGCTTTAATCACCTCACATAGTTATCTGTGTGTGTGTGTGTATGGCAGAAACATTTAAGATCCAGCCTCCTAGCAAATTTCAAATATACAATATAATATTATTAACTATAGTCAGCATCCTGTACGTTAGATCTCTAGAATTTGATCATTCCACGTAACTGAAATTTTGTACGCTCTGACCTACATGTTCCCTACCCCTCCTCTCCTAGCAAACCACCATTTTACTCTCTGCTTTTATATGTATTCTAAATATAAATATAAATGTAAACTTTTTAGATTCTAAATATAAATGAGATCATGCAGTATTTGTCTTTCTGTGCCTGACATTTCACTGAGCATAATTTTCTCTAGGTCCACTCAGGTTGTCACAAGTGACAGGATTGCCTTCTTTTTTAAGACTAAATAATATTTCATTATATATATATGTACCACATTTCCTTATCCATTCATCCATCAATGGACACCTGTTTACGCTCCACTGAGGGGCTGTAATCTCACCTGAAATCCTTCGCTCCTGTGAAGGTATTTTTGTGCATGGATAGTGGTTCAAACTGATGTTTCTGTGAGTGGAGGAGCACTTGAAACTCCTATTCTGCCATCTTGCTGACATCACTTTCTCTCTATATATCATCTATATCTATATCTATCTATCTATCTATCTATCTATCTATCTATCCATCTATATGTGTGTGTGTGTGTGTGGAAGTGGTGATTCCCTCCTAAATTTTCCTTCATGGTTGCAAACATTATTACTTTTCCAGATAGAGGTAGGACAATCACATTTCAAATTATAAATTAAAGTTTTTCTGACACTAGTTAGAATTTCCTGTGCATGGGCATCAGGCTACAGTAAACCTGTTTTTGTTGCTCAGCGAGAGTTAATTCTCCCTCTTGTTTGTCAACAAACAAGATATCTTGTGTGGAAAAAATGAAGTGTGCATCCTAAATGCCACAAAGATGCTAAAAGGGAGCAAATGGATGAAACTCATTGGAATACTCATCTTGGAAGATTATTGAAAAATTAGGACAGAATTAGAGACTGTTAGATTACAAAACAAGAGAAACGAACTACCTCCAAAGCCTTGGTGTATATGTTTTAAGTAGCACCAGAAGTACGGTTGTGACCTATGTATTTAGCAGTTTCTGATGCTCTGGGTTACTATCTTTATACTAAAGCATATTCACTAATATCCCAGCTCCTCCATTTTTCTCTCCAGGTGCTGGAAATTTTGGCACTGCTCAATAGAGGTCTTACCTCTAGAATACATAAAAGACACAAATCTTAAAAATAAAGAACTGGAATGCCATTACTTTGTGCTTCTTTTAATATCTAGTTGTATTTATTTTTAAAAAGTAACACAGGGGCTTCCCTGGTAGTGCAGTGGTTGAGAGTCCGTCTGCCAATGCAAGGGACATGGGTTCGTGCCCCGGTCCGGGAGGATCCCACATGCCGCGGAGCGGCTGGGCCCATGAACCATGGTCGCTGGGCCTGTGCGTCCGGAGCCTGTGCTCCGCAACGGGAGAGGCCACAACAGTGAGAGGCCCGCGTACTGGAAAAAAAAAAAAAAAAAAAAGTAACACAGGGTTTAGATATTACTTGGCAGAACGTATTAGTGTTGACGTTCCATCTGACAACTTTAAAAGAGGTTTTAAATTCAATTATTCAGTGATGTTTATGGGCTTAAATAATGACCCAATGAACAAATATGAACAAAAATTCATGACATGTATAAATATGACTTTCCCCCATACAATTTCCCTGACTGCATTTTCACAGTATTGTTCCAAAAAATTCTATCAATTCTTCCTTGCCCAGGCAGTCTTAACACAAAGGCTACTAGTATTTCTAGATTTTTTGTGTGTGTACGTGTATGGGTGGCAGTATAGATTATGAGCTCAAACATAGAATGGAAGATTTGACATTCTGAGACCTGAAAAAAACTCACATGATTCAATGTTTTGGACAAGGAAACTGATGGTAAATTTTTAGTAAAATGTCCTCTGAGATCTAATGTAGGCATGGGCTCTCTTTTGAAATTTTTGCTGCCTCTTATATTTAGAGCTTGTATACAGCTTGAGGGGGAGACACTCTAACTCTTCTTTAAAGGAAGTTTTATTTAACTTTCTCTGAGCAGATTACAGACTCCTGCCATCTTCCTCCATTGCTCTTTTTTCTGCTCTTTTCTCTCCTTTATTTTTATTATTTTTTTTTGTGGTACGCGGGCCTCTCACTGTTGTGGCCTCTCGCGCTGCGGAGCACAGGCTCCGGACGCGCAGGCTCAGCGGCCACGGCTCACGGGCCCAGCCGCTCCGCGGCATGTGGGAACTTCCCGGACCGGGGCACGAACCCGTGTCCCCTGCATCAGAAGGTGGACTCTCAACCACTACGCCACCAGGGAAGCCCTCCTCTCCTTTGAAGATTAGTTCATCATATGGGAATAGAAACCTCTTATTTTCTTTCATGTTTTCTTCTTCCTCAAACTGCTATCTTAAGAAAAGCCAAGTGATGAACTAGAATTTTTGCTAAAAATGTGCTGCTTAATGATCTATAGAAAATATACTAAATATTTCCCTAGTAGTTTGAAAAGTAAAGTCTCTAAAAAGTCAAAATCTGGATTTTCACTAGGTGAACATGCTTTAGAATTTGAGGTACATCTGCCCAAAATATAGGAAAAATTGATTAAAAATCAAAATATGTAATTAGGTTTGTACCTTTATTTCCTACATAGTGAAGTTAATCAACACATGAAAATTAAATGTAATTGAAATAAAATGGTCAGTTTTTGTTTTTCAGTCTTACAGACATTTTTCAAACTCTTGCCAAAATTGCAGATCTAGGTGAAACAGTTTTCATGGTCTGAAAGAGGGTTGTAGATGCTGGTGAAATATGTGCTACCACTTTTCACTGCTTGACATACCACATCCTGGAAGTCTGTTTTGTTTTAATGTAGACATTGTTCTGAAATAAGGAAACAAGTTAAGGAAATTACTGCCATACAAAAAACAAATTTTCACTTGAAACTCTAACTAGGGCTGTAACAATATAATACAACCAATTGCTGGGTTTCAAATTCTGCTGAAAGATTTTCGGAAAAACTTTGATAATTATGAATCTATCTTCACCGACGCCTTCCAATTAACTATGAACTTCATCTCACCACCTTCACAAATCAACTATCCATAGACATAATTATTTTAATGTGTGAAATTCATAGTAGAATCCAGTGCCTTTTGTTTCAAAGTGAAAAAGTGGGTTTCACCAGCTGGGTTTCAAAGACCATACAAATTGGAGCTGGATGGGCCACTGGAGTGTGAATGAAAGACTTATTGCTTTTGGCCTGCTCATTTGGAGCCCTTTTCTAGCTGTGCACATGTTTTCCCAAACCATTCATCTTGTATTGAATTTCCTGCAAACATACAGATACTTCTGCCCCATTGCACAGCCCACCTAATGCTTTATTCATTGGATTTGATTTATTTATACTGTGCTTATTTCTCCCAGTGCTCTGATGTGAACTTAATACAAATTTTATCCAAGGCAAAGTCAGCAGCCAAAACTAGTTTTAATAAAAACAAATACCAGAAAAGTATGGAAAGATGAGTCATGTGTTATATGCTAGGGATCCTATCAGTAGGGAGCAATGAGAGTTCCAAAGGAGTTCCAAATGTGTTTCAAAAATAATACTTGGCCTCTGAAAACATTTAGGGAACACAACCGGCTTGGCAGTCACATCCAAAGTAGTACATGAAAAAGAAAGGTAGAAGTTTTGAAGGCAACTTTTTGATGATAACTGAACCATCAGTCTTTAAGACTAATTTATGACTCTTGCCAAGTTTTGTTTCCCCAGGCCTTCACATATGTTCAGGGAAAATTATATTTTTGAAAGTAATGACATTATACTCTTCTAAAAAGAAATACAAGCAATGTCTTGTGGGACTTCTGCGTTTGAGAACTTTTGAAAAGTTTGGTCACCCTGTGTGAAAGTGATTAGACTCTGGATCATATAAGCAGAAGTATTATTTAAGATGAACACGGTGCAACTGAGGACCTCGAATTTAATTTTAAAGTGACTGAGAACATAGACTCTGGAGGATTGTACACTTATTTTATAGCCTATGAAAAACACAGCTGATAGCAGATTTCAATAACATTTTTATCAGACCTGTACAATCAAGAGCACAGAGGCCACTCATGTATTCTAGGTATAAAAGATTTAATATATTAATGAAAGAGGTGTCCAATTTGTTGGAAGATTTGGGGGTCCAGGGAACCACTGTTGAAGATCTCGGCCTGAAACCTCAAATTGATGGTTGTCAAGTCCTTATCTGGAATCTGCTGCAATTCTTAAGCATCTCCAGGAAGCTCCCAACAACATGCTAAGGTTTCAGTAGTGAGGCTGGTGGTTCTTGGGCTCCCTAGGAAGACTCTAAGTTTCATGTTTGTCCACAGATCTGACGGCAATTGCTTCTGGAAAATAATGGCTTCATACAAATCTCATGCATATGTCTCATTGGCAAGTCCTAACCCAGAACCATGCAAAGGAGAAGGATGGTGGGAATTATAGAATATAGTCCTTACCTTTACGGTCCTTACCTGAAGTCTTGGAATTGACCTCAGAAGAGAAGTCATGATAAACTGACAGTGAACTCTCCAGCCTAGTGGGTTTTTTTTTTTTTTTATGCGGTACGCGGGCCTCTCACTGTTGTGGCCTCTCGCGCTGCGGAGCACAGGCTCCGGACGCGCAGGCCCAGCGGCCATGGCTCACGGGCCCAGCGGCTCTGCGGCATGTGGGATCCTCCCGGACCGGAGCACGAACCCGTGTCCCCTGCATCGGCAGGCGGACTCTCAACCACTGCGCCACCAGGGAAGCCCTCCAGCCTAGTTTTTGAAGGTAATTTCAGGGAAGTACAGGAAATTGTGCTTCAGATATAAAAACCTGAAAAATACCAGTAAAGTAGACACTGGAGGGGGAAAATTAAACTCTCAACTTATAAAGTATATTCTATTCGTGTAGGCAAAATATAGAATTCCAGAAGTCTAACTTCTTACTGTTTGGTAAATTACTAAGAATGCCAGTTCTTAAAGAACATGACCTAAAAGGACAATGGTGAATGTATAGTAAGTATCTGAGCAGCTTATAAACCAATAAAATCTCCTCTGCTAAGGAAACATATGACAACCCTAGTCCCCAAAGCCACGTAATGAAATCCTTGTTCAGAAGTTGCCTTGCCCATGGGAAGGCATTTGGCTCAACAAGGCTGATACGATTCTTCCTCCAGGGAATCTTAGGTGAGTCTGGGCTTTTCCTGAGCATACCAGATGTAACCTTGGGACATTGGATTAGCCAGGGTCTGCAAGCCATGTGAGCTGGGAAGCGGAGCTATGGGGAGAGAAACAAAGAAAGTTGAGAGCTGCAAGATGAGGGGTGAAGTGGGAGCTCTACAACTTTCCAGTTCCTTCTTGCAGTCTCTTTTGGAGACCTGAAGTTGCCACCCTTGGATTCTACAAAATATCCCTTTGTCTATCTAGTAAATTCTGCCCCCTCAGTCTGTCTCAGCTATATTTTTGTTTTTCCTTAATGTGTCTTGAGTTGGCGTCTGTTACTTGTGATCATAATCCACTAAAAAGGATGTTCATTGTATTTAAAATACTATTCAATTCAGGAATATCTCAATTTAAGAGCGTCTCTAATGAACAAAATAATGCCACTATTGCTTTCATATTCCCTTTTTGATTCATGTATTCATTTCCACATTCTTATTTTTCCTACCGTCCTGTGAGTCCGGAACTTTTAACTGACACTTCCCCTCCTTTCTCCCATCTCCCTAACTGATAAGAAGATGAGAAGAGAAATAAAATCTGAATCTCAAACCATGTGGTTTTAGACTTGCTAAAATTACCAGTAAATGAGAGACAATTAAATTTAATGACATAAATGAGGCTCTAACAAGCCTTCAAGGTAACCTCTTCCTAATCCTGTGGGGCAAGTAAAGCACAACTTTACTTCTTAGCAATATAATCAAAGTTACACTCCTGAGAGAATGCACTGGATTTCACATCAAGTGACAGATCACCAACTTCTTTTCAGCTAGGTAATTGGCCATGCTGGTGACTATATTATTGCTAATATAAAATATTGTAATAGGTAATAGGAAACCTGAATCAGCAATGGCAGATTTAGAAATGAGTTAAAAATTTGGCAGAGGAACATTTATTGCAATTGACCTTCATATAAGGTAAAAGAGAGAAAGAGAGAGGGGGGAAGGGAGGGGGTAACATTTCTTTTTGACACAAGGCTTTACTGAAAAAAAAGAAGTAAGAAATATATATTATTGGCTGTATCTACTTCATCACTTTCATAAGAAAAAAACAATGACAATTACTTCATGCATTATTTCTAACCATTGCTTTTGTATTATTGCATTAAAGCTAATTTTATCCACTTAGGCCAAGACACAAAATGTGACCACAAAAGCATTCAACAGGAATCATTTATGCCCTAAATAATTCAGGCAGCAGAAGAATTTAGATAACTTAGTTTCCTTTAAATAATTTAGGGGTGGCACTTAAAGACACTGAATAATCCTCCCATGAATTGAGGGGCAAAATTATGGTGCATACTTTTTGATATTTAAATCTTAGATGTCTTTTCTCTTTTATTCCAGCATAATCAATCTGAAAAGAATTGTTTTAAAAGGAATGGGTTATGATAGACTTTCAAAATATCAGCTCTTAGCAGCTCATCAGCACTTTTTTGAATGTTTTGCAAGGAGCTACAAGATTATAGCCTAATCTAAGGCCCATCTAGCATAAAGTGTTGTTATGTTTCTCTTGAATGACTCACTTTACACAAATCATTTTCCCTTTTATATATATTTCACACTATATGTTCCTTTTATAAAGAAGGACCACAGTCCCCTTGAATGTTTGGTATATTGCTCTTAAAAGACATTAGTCCTGTAGCAATTAAAAATACTTTCCGTTTTAGAATAGAATAAGGTGTGTTCAGGTACACCAGAGTCATGACAAAGGTTTTGCTACAAAACATTTCAAATACTTTGTAGGAGATGTGGATAATGAAGTCACAGAGTTCCTTTCCTTGACCAAGCCAATCAAGCTATCTGCTTGCATCGTTAAGCGAATTGAATTGTTTGGTGTTAAAACACGACAACATTGTTTTAACAAAGCATAATTAAAGTTAAGCTATTAGGATAAGAAAAACTTTCAATAAATCTACATACTGAAGTGGTATGGTTTAGAAATTTTGTTTCTATAATGGGATTTTATTAAATATGTAACATTAAAATTGAGACATAAGCAAATTAAATACTTATAAGCTTATTACATTTGCTAGCTGATTAAATTTAAGTAAATAGGTAATTTACCTTTTCATGACTGCTTATTAAAAATGTTTCCTTTAAAAAAAAAATGTTTCCAAAGAGAACAGTTGCAACTGGATTTTTAAAATTTATTGCTTTTATTGATATTTTCCTTGTTTTTCGTTTGTTACCATTATTTTTTTATATTGGTAATATTTTATTTTATTTTAAAATCAACTAAAATGCGGTATAATTGCATACAATAAAATTCAGGTTTAGGTTATTTTTTTTGTGTGTGTGTGTTACACGGGCCTCTCACTGTTGTGGCCTCTCCCGTTGCGGAGCACAGGCTCCGGATGCACAGGCCCAGTGGCCATGGCTCATGGGCCCAGCCGCCCTGCGGCATGCGGGATCTCCCCGGACCGGGGCTCGAACCCGTGTCCCCTGCATCGGCAGGTGGACTCTCAACCACTGCGCCACCGGGGAAGCCCCAGAGTTAGATTTTTGACAGCAGTGTACACCTGCCTAACCACCATCCCAATGAACACAGCACATTTCCATCCTTCCAGAAAGTTCTTCTGTGCCCATTTGCTGTCACTCTCTCCTGATATTCCATCCTCCAAAATCAGGCAGACCTGAATTCTATTATTATGGAAAGTTTTGTGTGTTCTAGAATTTCTTACACACAAAATCATACTGTAATTATTTTTGTGTGTCTGCCTTACTTCACTTAGCATAATGCCGGTGAGATTCATTCCTGTTATTGCATGCATCAGTATTTCTTTGCATTTACTTACCTAGCAGTATCATGTTGTATGAATGCATTACAACTTGTTTATCCATTTACCTTTGGATGGACATTTCGGTTGTCTCTAGCTTTTGGCTTTTGTGATATTACATTAAATTATTTATTAAAATAATTTAAATTCTGAAATAATTTCAAACTTAGAATAACACAAATAATTTAGTTTTCCTCTAGTCATTTAAAAAGTAGTTGATGATATGATGTTCCATCACCCCAAATACTTTGGTGTATAATTCCTATGAACAAGGACATTCTCCTACATAATCACAATGCAACCATCAAAATTAACATTGATACATTATCCTCATTGAATCTATAGACCCTGTTTAAATTTCACCAGTTTTCCCAAGAGTTTAAACCAAGACTGCGTGTTACAATCTCTTTAATGCCCTTCAGTCAGAAACAGTTCCTCAGTCTGTCCTTGCCTTTCCTGATCTGAATAATTTTTTAAGATTATTTTTTTACAGTTACCCTGTAAAATGTTTCTCAGTTGGGATTTTACCTGATGATTTACCATGATTAGATTCAGGTTATGCATTTTTTTGGCAAGACTATCAGAGAAAGAGTGCTGTGTTCTTTTCATTGTATCTGATTAGGTGTTACACAATTTTAATTTATCTGGTTATTGGTGATGTTAACATTGATCATTTGATTAAGGTGGCATCTGCTATGTTTCTCCATGTAAAATTACTCATGTGCCCTTTTGTGATTAATAAGTATTTTGTAGAGAGTTACTTTGAGACTATGTGAGTTTCCATTGCTCATCAAACTTTCATCTGTTCATGTTAGCATCCACTGATATTTCTTGGGTAAATTAATATTTCTATGCCAAATTGTGATTTTCTAATTCTATCATTTATTTTACATTTATTAGTTGAAATTATACCAAAAGAAAATGCTTTCTCTTATCAACACTTATTTATTCATTTATATCAGTATGGATTCATGGATTCCTATTTTTTACATGACTTTTAATCTGCTACAGTCATTATTTATTTTGTTATTCAAATTGTTCTAAATATGGCCATATAGTCTTTTTCAGCTAAGTTTTTGTTCTTTTAACATGTCTCCATCATTCTTTGAGCACTTTCTTTCTAATACAAGATTTTCCAGGCTAATTTTAAAATTTCCCCTGCCTCATCTTTAAAATTGGCCATTTCATCAAAGAACCCCAGTTCCTTTTGATGGAAATATGTATTTAGAAACCAATATCTGGACACTAGGTGTGTTTATCGATATTAGGGTGTCACTGCTCCAGACTTTCTCAGAGGACAGAGTTAGGAGTTTATCTATCTATTTATCTATCTATCATCTATCTATCTATCTATCTAATCATATTGATACCTTCAATTCCAGTTTAGCAACAAAGCGTTCATTTTCATTTTCCCTTGTCCATATGCATAACTCTCTTCTCTGAAGGAATATAGAGTACATAATCTTCAATATATTGTTTGGTAAATTCATTCTTCCAGTATGTTTCCAATCTCCCATTGCCTCTGCCACCACCCCCTTACTCCTTATGCAGATGCTATCCCCACCCTGCTTAGGCTCTGTTGACAACCTGCCAGTGAGCAAACACACTTTTCATCCTACTCCAAATTCCCACCACTGTTCCCAACCTGGACTGACACCTACCTTGCTTGCCTCCTCATAGTGGCTAAATTATTCAGGGAGAAAGAAAGGCAGGAAAGAAGGAAAGCAGCAGTTATATTTATATAAGCAGTTATATAAGGAAAGAAGGAAACCAGCAGTTAGCAGTTATATTTAAAGAGTTTATAATCTCAAACAAAAATTTTTTGAGTTATCTACCCAAACTGCTACTTCAGGGTAACTAATCTGATAGAGAGAATGAACTGTGGCTTTTTAATTTTTATGTAAGGAGCACATTGATTAACCTATTATTCATTTGTAATGATTGAATTTAATAACTATTGTATCAGAACTAAAAGAACTAAAACTAAAAGAACTTAAACTAAAAGAAAAATTGGAATTCATCATCCAAACCAGGTGGGATGGGATGACAGATGTGGAATGACATTCCCAAAGTCATATAATTAGGAGGCATTAGAACATTTGCGTTTAGTTAACAAAAACAGAAAAAAATGTTTTCATATCTCTGATTTTTTTCCCCAAAAATTTGTGTTTAATTTTTCATGAATGCCAGTAAGGACTTTTCATAGTGGTTTATTATTTTTATTGTATAGGCAAAACCAGCAATAACCACCATATGTTGAGTGCCTACTATGTGGCATATATTGTATTAAAAGCTGTCCATAGATTTTTTAATTGATCATTTGTATTTTATTGTTTGTATATTATTCAAAAAACTGAATTGCAGAGAGATTAATTCACTTACCTAGAGTCAAACCATTCATAGTGGTAGAATTAGGATTTAAATACAGATGTGTATGATTCTAAATCTCTTCTGCTATGCTGGAGAACCTCTCTTTATTTTGGGCAGAGGTCCACCTATCAGTTACTGTTAATGAAATGGACTTAATAAAAACGGTAATTTCTTATTAATATTCAGGCATAATTCAGAGGTTTATGGGTTCTGTTCCAGACCACTATAATAAAGCAAAAATTTCAACAAAGCAAGTCACACGAATTTTTGTTTTCCCAGTGCATGTAAAAGTTATGTTTACACTATACTGTAGTCAGTTAAGTGTACAATAGCATTATGTATAAAAAACAGTATGCATACTTTAATGAAAAAATACTGCTAAAAATAATGCTAACAATCTTCTGAGCCTTTAGCAGGTTGTAATCTTTCTGCTGGTTGCCTCATTATATTAAAATTAATTTTATTGAAGTATAGTTCATTTACAATGTTGTGTTAATTTCTGTTGTACAGCAAAGTGATTCAGTTATACACACATATATATTCTTTTTCATGTTCTTTTCCATGTTGGTTTATTACAGGATATTGAATATAGTTCCCTGTGCTATACAGTAGGACCTTATTGTTTATCTATTCTATATATGATAGCTAGCATCTGCTAATCCCAATCTCCCACTCCATCCCTCCCTTCCCCTCCCCCTTGGCAACCACAAATATGTTCTCTATGTCCTTGAGTCTGTTTCTGTTTCATAGATAAATTCATTTGGGTCATATTTTATTTTATTATTATTTTAAAATATCTTTATTGGAGTATCATTGCTTTACAATGTTGTGTTAGTTTCTGCTGTACAACAAAGTGAATCCACTGTATGTATACATATATCCCCATATCCCCTCCCTCTTGAGCCTCCCTCCCTCCCTCCCTATCCCACCCCTCTAGATGGTCACAAAACACTGAGCTAATCTCCCTGTGCGATGCGGCTGCTTCCCACTAGCTATTTTACATTTGGTAGTGTATATATGTCCATGCCACTCTCTCACTTCATCCCAGCTCACCTGCTTCCCCTTCCCCATGTCCTCAAGTCCATTCTTTATAGCTGTGTTTTTACTCCTGTCCTGCCACTAGGTTCATCAGAACTATATTTTTTTAGGTTTCATATACATGTGTTAGCATATGGTATTTGTTTTTCTCTCTCTGATTTACTTCACTCTGCATGACAGACTCTAGTTTTATCCACCTCACTACAAATAACTTAATTTTGTTTCTTTTTATGGCTAAGTAATATTCCATTGTATATATGTGCCACATCTTCTTTATCCATTCATCCGTCGATGGACACTTAGGTTGCTTCCATGTCCTGGCTATTGTAAATAGAGCTGCAATGAACATTTTGGTACATGACTCTTTTTGAATTATGGTTTTCTCAGGGTATATGCCCACGAGTGGGAATGCTGGGTATGGTAGTTCTATTTTCAGTTTTTTAAGGAAACTCCATACTGTTCTCCATAGTGGCTGTATCAGTTTACATTCCCATCAACAGTGCAGGAGGGTTCCCTTTTCTCCACACCCTCTCCAGCATTTATTGTCTGTAGACTTTTTGATGATGGCCATTCTGACTGGTGTGAGATGATACATTATTGTGGTTTTGATTTTCACTTCTCTAATGATTAGTGATGTTGAGCATATTTTCATGTGTTTGTTGGCAATCTGTATATCTTCTTTGGAGAAATGTCTATTTAGATCTTCTGCCCGTTTTTGGATTGGGTTGTTTTTTTTTTTAAATATTGAGCTGCATGAGCTGCTTGTAAATTTTGGAGATTAATCCTTTGTCAGTTGCTTCATTTGCAAATATTTTCCCCTGTTCTGAGGGTTGTCTTTTCATCTTGTTTATGGTTTCCTTTGCTGTGCAAAAGCTGTTAAGTTTCATTAGGTCCCATTTGTTTATTTTTGTTTTTATTTCCATTTCTCTAGGAGATGGGTCAAAAAGGATCTTGCTGTGATTTATGTCATAGAGTGTTCTGCCTATGTTTTCCTCTAAGAGTTTGATAGTGTCTGGCCTTACATTTAAGTCTTTAATCCATTTTGAGTTTATTTTTGTGTATGGTGTTAGGGAGTGTTCTAATTTCATTCTTTTACAGGTAGCTGTCCAGTTTTCCAAGCACCACTTATTGAAGAGGCTGTCTTTTCTCCATTGTACGTTCTTGCCTCCTTTGTCATAAATTAGGTGGACTATATGTGCATGAGTTTATCTCTGGGCTTTCTATCCTGTTCCATTGATCTATATTTCTGTTTTTCTGCCAGTACCATACTGTAGCTTTGTAGTATAGGTGCATCTATCTTTTTGAATTATAGTTCTGTCCGGATATATGCCCAGGAGTGGGATTGCTGGATCATATGTGGTTGCCTCATTGTTGATGATGGCGGCTGACTGATAAGGGTAGTGGTTGCTGAAGGTTGGGGTGACTGTGGCAATTTCCAAAAATAAGACAACAATGAAGTTTGCTGTATTGATCGATGCTTCCTTTCATAAACAATTTCTCTGTAACATGTAATGTTGTTTGATAGCATTTTGCCTACAGTAGAACTTCTTTCAAAACTGGAGTCAATGCTCTCAAACTCTGCTGCTGCTTTAGCAACTAAGTTTATGTAATATTCTCAATCCCTTGTTGTCATTTCAACAATCTTCACAGCATCTTTATGAGGAGTAGATGCCATCTCACGAAACCACTTTCTGTGCTCATTCATAAGAAGCAATTCTTCATCCGCTAAAGTTTTATCAAGGATTGCAGTAATTCAGTCACATCTTCAGGCTCCACATCAAATTCTAGTTTTCTTGCTGTTTCTACCACACCTGCAGTTACTGCCTCCACTGAAGTCTTGAGTCTCTCAAAGTCATCTACGAGGGTTGGAATCAAATTTTCCAAACACCTGTTAATGTTGATGTTTTGACCTCTTCTCATGAATCATGAATGTTCTTAATTGCATCTAGAATGGTGAATCCTTTCTAGAAAAATTTTAATTTACTTGCCCAGGTTCATCAGAGGAATCACTATCTATGGCAGCTGTAGCCTTACAAAATGTATTTCTTCTTCTTTTTTTTTTTGTGGTACGCGGTCCTCTCACTGTTGTGGCCTCTCCTGTTGTGGAGCACAGGCTCTGGACGCACAGGCTCAGCAACCATGGCTCATGGGCCCTGCCGCTCCGCGGCATGTGGGATCTTCCAGGACCGGGACCTGAACCCGTGTCCCCTGCATCAGCAGAGGGATTCTCAACCACTGCGCCACCAGGGAAGCCCCAAAATGTATTTCTTAAATAATAGAACTTGAAAGTTGAAATTACACTTTGATCCATGAGCTGCAGAATGGATGTTGTATTAGTAGTAATCTTGCCCGTCTCCATCAGAGCTCTTGGGTGCATTGTCAGTGAGCAGTAATATTTTGAAAGAAATCTTTTTTTTTTTGAGCAGTAGCTCTCAGCAGTGGGCTTAAAATATCAGAAAATCATATTGTAAACAGATGTGCTGTCATCCTAGCTTTGTTGTTTTATTTATAGAGTACAGGTAGCATAGATTTAGCATAATTCTTAAAGGCTCTGATATTTTCAGAACGGTAAATGAGCTTTGGCTTCAACTTAAAGTTACCAGCTGCATTAGCCCCTAACAAGAGAGTCAGGCTGTCTTTTGAAACTTTGAAGCCAGGCTTTGATTTCTCCTCTCTAGCTATGAAAGTCTTAGATGACGTCTTCTTCCCGTGTAAAGCTGTTTCATCTACATTGAAAATCTGGTGTTTAATGTAGTCACCTTCACTCATTATCTTAGTTAGATTTTCTGGATAATTTGCTGAAATTTCTACGCATCAGCACTTGCTGCTTCACCTTGCACTTTATGTTATGAAGATGACTTTTTCCCCCTAAACCTCGTAAACCAACCTCTGTTAGCTTTAAACTTCTTTCCTGCAGCTACCTTACCTCTCTCAGCTTTCATAGAATTGAAGAGTTAGGGCTTTGTTCTGGATTAGACTTTGACTTAAGGGAATGTTATGACTGGTTTTATCTTCTATCCAGACCACTACAACTTTCTCCGTATCAGTAATAAGCCTGTTTTGCTTTCTTATCATTTTTGTGTGCACTGGAGTAGTACTTTTAATTTCCTTCAAGAACTTTTCCTTTGCATCCACCATGTGGATGTTTGGTACAAGAGACCTAGCTTTTGTCCAGTCTTGGCTTTTGACATGCCTTGCTCACTGAGCTTAATTATTCTAGCTTGTGATTTAAAGTGAGAGATGTGCAACTATTCCTTTCACTTGGACATTAGAGGTCACTTTAGGGTTACTAATTGCCCTAATTTCAATATTTTTGTGTCTCAGAGACTAGGGAGACCCATGGAGAGGGAGAGATGGGGAATTGCTGGTCCATGGAGCAAGCAGAAGACACACAACATTTATCGATTAAGTTCGCTTTCTTATATGAATGCGGTTTATGGTGCCCCCAAACAACTGCAATGGTAACATCAAAGATCATTGATCACAGATCAGTATAACATATATAATAATAATGAAAGAGTTTGAAATATTGCAAGAACTACCAAATGTGACACAGAGACACGAAGTGAGCAAATGCTGTTGGAAAAATAGCACCAATAGACTTGCTCTGTGCAGGGGAAACAGATGGAGTCTTTCCCTTCAGGAGTCCTAACAAAAGCTCCATCATGTTTCACTGTTTTGCAGTATGTCATATGTCCATCCCTTGACTAATTACTGTGGCTAATTAGAGCTGTCTGTTGAAGCCAAATCTCCCAAATCCCCTGGCATGCCAGTAAAGTGGGTGGAAAGTAGCTTTCCACAGGAGCTTTGGAGTATTGTTTCATAAGAAGAAAACTAAAGGGATGTTAGTGGCAAAAGCAAAGGATTTTACTAAATGTCATCATAAAGAATTATTATTCAGTAAAGCTCTGATTCTATTGTAGCTAATTGCCATTTGCACTGCCACAAAGGGCCAATGTACCTCACACAGGAGAGTTTTGAATGTGCCTGAGGTTTAATGGTCACATCATGACCAAGAACATGGGCATCCTGGAATTGAAAAAGGCATCAGAGCACTAGGGCTACATGTTCACCAGCCTCTCTAAAGCCTCTGCTAGTGTCTGGGGTGCAGATTTTTCTCATCCCCCCACCCTGATCTTTCTTCATTGCCATAGTGTACTTTTAGCTTACTTCTTCACTTCTTCCATTTGGTATCTGCCATCACTTAGTTCCTGATTTTTACCATATTTCTCGTCCCTTTCCTAAGCAGAGAATGAAATTTCAAAAAATGAAAAGAAAGTCAAGTCCTAAATTTCTCATGTTCTTCCAATATGGCCATTGAGAAGGACAAATTCATACATTAAACTTCATATGTCACATTTCTCCTCTTTGGGACTTTAGTAGGTACATGGTTTATTGTCTAGGAATAATCAGGTATATTTGTCTTCTCATTAAGTGAAAATCTGACACATTGTCCCAAAGCAGGTTTTGTCCTGTGAACTCCTGAATAGTTATCAAGCTGGGTGATTTTGTTCTAATGAAAATTATGAGAGATAGAAATTTTAAAGTGTAAATTTGTGTGATTTCTTGTTAAATTCCATATTTAACATCAGAAAAGCATTAGATTAAGAATAAATTAAGGAAAACTAAATAGAATTATTTGTTAATTCACCTCATGGCAGGTTTTGGAGCCAGTGTTTCCAGCATATTGCTATTAATTGAATAACTTCTTTCCTGGGTGTAATTCAGTCTCGTGACTTCTCCCTTTCAGTTAAAACATTTTTTTTTTTCTTAAATGGTTACATCTTTAATGGTTAAAATTTGCTGAATTTGACCATACACGAAGATCAGACATTGACTTATTTTTGGATCTCAGAAGTGTAGTGGATCTTTGAGAAGTTGGGAGTCACCCATGGGTCATTGTCACTTACCTGTCCCAGAATGTGGTTGCCAGAATCTTAGCTAAATTTTCTTCTACCTAATTTGCATGTGTGAACCACTAGTCTAGGAGTTCCTGAGCACCAAATCATGAGTACCTTTTGGTCATAGTAACAGCAGATCAGTAAGTTACTCTAAGTGAAGAAGAATATATAATTACCTATTTATGCTATTTACTTGATTTTTTCAAAGCTTCAAACATGATCTTAAAGCATTAGGGGAGATTATAATGTCTACAGTATCCATTAGCACTTGACTGGTAATTTGTTTCCATTCAATGCAAAAATATCCAGGGTGAATCCCTTCAAATCACCATTAATAATAATAAACTTTTATGTACCAAGACACATCAGGATTCAGAATCGTGTGTTGTGCTAGTTAGTTAGAATAATAGAAATCTTTTTTTAGGGGAAATTGCTTGACCTCCACATTCTGAAGATGACACAGGTAACTAAGAGGGTGTGACGAACTAAAGAAATGACCTGAAGAATTACTTGGAGAATGCATTGAAAAAGCATTTTAACCTGAAGAATTACTTGGAGAATGCATTGAAAAAGCATTTTATTTCTCCTTCATAGAGCTTGCTAGCTGGGGTCAGACTATCTGCCACTTCACATTCTGAAGTACAACAATGTGGAAGCTCTTTTGAAAAAACAAACAAACAAGAGAAAGCAAACTTTATGCAACCTTCAGTCAGCCTTTATGCAACCATGCTAGTAAAATAAATTGAATTTGTTTTGAGTTATGATATGAGAAAGTTTTTACAAGCTTTAGAAAAGCATTGATAATAATTATTGTTGAGAAATACTCCGCGATATGCACTTCACAAACACCACCTTTCATTAGGTGCTCTTATTTTTGAAGAGCAGTTGGTAGTTATTTGTGACTACAGATCTAAGAGCTAACTCTGTAGGTGTCTGTCTATACCATAGGACTAACTTTGCATTATGAATAAACAGGGCCACATATTGGCACTAGATTATAACCTGGTTTATTTTCCTTGTCAGTATCTAACATATTACTTGGCACAAAGAAGGTGCTGAATAAAAGTTTGCTGATCACCCCACACTGAAGTTCTTACTGCACTGCAATGGGATGGCTTGTTTACTTTTTTTTTTTTAACAAATGAAATAATGATTTTATTTAACATCTTTATTGGAGTATAATTGCCTTACAGTGGTGTGTTAGTTTCTGCTTTATAACAAAGTGAATCAGTTATATATATACATACGTCCCATATCCCCTCCCTCTTGCGTCTCCCTCCCTCCCACCCTCCCTATCCCACCCCTCTAGGTGGTCACAAAGCACGGAGCTGATCTCCCTGTGCTATGCGGCTGCTTCTCACTAGCTATCTATTTTACATTTGGTAGTGTATATATGTCCATGCCACTCTCTCACTTTGTCCCAGCTTACCCTTCCCCCTCTCCGAATGATTTTATTTATATATTTTACAATGTAAAAACTGTTTTACTTTGTTTGTACAATATCTCATTTGATGATACTTCTTTTTTGCTTGTACCTTATTTTATTTTATTAAAAAAAGTTTTTACTGAAGTATGGTTGATTTACAATATTGTGTTAGTTCTTGCTGTACAGCAAAGTGATCCAGTTATACACATGTATACATTCTTTTTCATATTCTTTTCCATTATGGTTTATCACAGGATGTTGAACATTGTTCCTGTGCTCTACAGTAGGACCCTTTTAAACTACATGACTCATTCAAGGTAGATCCCTGTCTTTTCAACACTGAATCCTCATAGTTAAGTGTCAGGCTTAGCTCCTACCAAGAGTTCAGCAAATATTTGTTCCACAGACAAATGAAAGTTGAATTAATTATGATACCCTTGAATAGGACTAGGTGAGAAATGACCCAAATGTGAGAGCTGAAGTCATTGAAACCAGAAGTTTATGGTGGATTTTCCCAAAGACAGACAACAGATTATGGAGACTTGAACTTAAGTACTTGGTTTCCTATTAGCATGGCTTATGAGCCCTACACATAAACCTGTATGCCTGTCACTGTAAAATCAGAACTGCTTAATCCCTCACCAGCAGCTATTGTTGAACAATAAGCCATTAGCTTCCACGGCTGATCGCACCAGAATATTTACTACTTGGAGAATATTTTCTACAAACCAACTCCCCCTCCCTCCCATTAATATCTCCCAATAAAATAGAAAATGAGAGATTTCAGTACCAAGATAATTTCTATCTTACTATTTACATCCTTATTTTTCTCTTACTTGATCTAGGTGTCCTTTTGAGATTTTGGTAGTTTCTTGTCACAAAATATCTCTCAAGCCTGTAAAATTGTCCTTCATAGTTTCCTGAGTGTGAATAAAATTTGCAGCTTGTAATCCTTCACCTATAAATCATCTGTTTGTTTAGGTCTTTGACAGTGTGGAGCTGATGCAGCACAGTTGTGCTTGTCAGTATACGTTTCCTTAACTGAAACCACAGACATTTTCCTGCTCTCTGAAGATTCCCAGTGTCTCAAAGGGAGGCTTGTGATGTACCATGGCATGTGATGACACAAGCTTGTGGCACAGATATGGAAAAGACAGGGCTTAGTATATATATTACATGCTGTCGAGTTTTTCCATGTACAGAATTACATGTAGGGATACAGAGGAGATAATCAAAATAAAAGTATTTAAATTTATGAAATGCTTTAAAATATGTAATGATGGGAAAATACAATTACAAGTTTTCTAAAATAAATGCTCTAAGAAAAAGAAAGGGAGGGTTTTTTTTCCCCTTATTTTCAACAGGGAATTTTTAGTGTTTATTTGTCCTTGCAATATCACTTTCTAATTTATACTATTCTCATTTTTAACATATCTATCATTGCAGATACTGCCAGCGCCTCTTCCATAGCCCCTCAAGCCCAATCTGGCTTCCACACACAGAACGTCGTTAACTGAACACCTTTGACTCTTGATCTGAGCGCTTTTGGCTCCAGAGCAAGGTAAGCTCTGTGCTAGAGAGTTAATGCCCTCAGAGCAGCCTACAACAAATGATGGATGGGATGTTCAGGAATGGATACTCTAGCCTCTCTGCCCCTCTGCCCGTTGATACAAATACCTCTGAAGTTCTTGTCTCTATGCTTGCCAGTGGAATAAGTCTTTCTCAAAAGGTAAATTGTTTGATAATGCAACTTTCTGGCTCTCTTAACTTCCCTGTTTTGTTCCCTGCTCCCTGTGGGTGTTTCCTGGGATTGCTTCCTGAATGAACTGCTTATGTTTAAATCCTTGCCTCAGGGCATCCTTCTGGCGGAATCCATAGCCCATTCATACTGCAATGAACTGAGAGCAGAGATTCTAACTGCTTTATCCATTCACCTCACATCATAGCGACAACAGACTTGCACAGAGCTGGCATTCAATGCTGATTGTGACTTTCTGAGTTTGCATAGTAATAAATTTTGCTATGAACACAGATTGGTTTGTAATATTAGACAGTTCCCAAGAATCTTCAAGACATGCTATTAAGAACTAGGTAATAGTTATCATGTATTGAATATCTATAGTGGTTGCTAGATTCTGAAGTAGACATTTAGAAGGGACATCTTATTTTATCTTCATGGAAGGATCAAGAACTGGTTAAGAAAGACATTGTTTCAGGGGTCAGGCTGCCTGGTTTCATGGTCCATTACAACTTTGGAAACCCCAGGAAAAGAATTATCTTATCTATGCCCATTTCCTCTCCTATAAAGTGGGATGAAATTACCTACCGTTTAGGTAGGTACGATGATACATGTAAAGAGTTTAACCAATGTCTCACGCACTTAATAAATATTAGCTATAAAAATGGTTAATGAGATATACCATTATGAGAAGGAATGACTCATCTTATTAAAGTTGTAGTAAAGTGTGATGCAGGGAGTTCAAGGGAACTGCCCAAGGTTGTACAGTTAGAGTGTCCATCTGGATTTGACACCTTGTCCTTCTGACCTTGAACTCCTCAATCCATCCTCCTCTTCCCACACATACCACTACTACCTTTGTCCCAGACACTAGCATCCTTTACTTAGGTTTCTTCAAAATTCCCTTTTGTTCACTCTGTAGCCAGAGTGATCTTTCTGAAACATTTACACATCTGAATGTATCACTTTCCTTGAAGGACTACTATTTTTTCTCAGGTTATAATCCAAACTTTTAAATATCCCCTACAGAATCTTTTTTGAATGAATCACTATTTCCGTAGTCAGTACCACTGCCCTATCCCTTCTTTCCCCACTCCATCTCTATCCACCTTCTGCTCAAACTTTGAGCAGTCTCGCCCTGAGACTTTGCATATACTGATCTCTGAAATTTGAAACTTCTCCCCTACTCCAACCCTCCACTTCTTCACCCAAATTCACACTTCTTTTAAGCTTTAGCAGAGATTTCATGCCCTCCACATACTCTCTGTTGACCTCACACCCCCGAGTATGATGCTACTGTTGGATTGTAGATGGCCACAAAATGTTTGACACCACTTCCTTTCAGGATATGTGATAAGCATTTAACATATGCATATCATTCAGTGCTACTTTGACCAAGACGTAGGTCTTAAGAGACTAGTAGTGTCCACTCCTTGCGTCTTGGAACACTCCCTCTTAAAACACTGAACCTCCATATAAGAAGTCTTATTGCTGTGAGGAAGCCAAAGCTAGCAATATGCAGAGGGTGGAGATAGAGAGACAGACAGACAGACAGAGACAGAGAGAAGTGATTGAGTAGCCTCTGGCTGTTCCAGTCCCCAGCAATTTTAACTATTCTAGCTGACTTCCCAGGCATCATAGTGTAGAGATGAGCCATCCTCTCTGTGCTCTGCTCAAATTGCTGATCCATGGAATTATGAGATATAAAAATAAAATGTTTTGAATTATGAGGTATAAAACAACTAATTGTTTTAGCCACTATGTTTTGGGATAATTTGTAACATAGAAATAGATATCTGAAATTAGTACCTCTCCTACCTGCTTCCATAGCACCCTGTCCTTACCCTACTATAACACTTATCATAGCATCTCATAATTGTTTCTTATTGTATATTTCTCCCATGGGCTTGCAAATACCTTACTTGCAGAGATAGTGTCTGGTTCACCATCATTTAATACATTCCCTAACATAGAGCAGGTGCTCCATATATATTTGTTGAACTGAAACAGAGCCCCCCTAAAACTGAGTTTCTCTGCTGACTTTATGATTAATCTCTCTATCCAAAATTTTATTCCCTTTCCAGTCCTGCATCTGTTCCCCTCAAGACTGAGCAGTGTCAAAGAAAACAGGGCATTATAACTGAGCAGCACTTTATGGGGCCTTCCCAGGACAGACCCCCCCCCCCCCCACTGCCACCAATATCCTCTGCCTGTCTTTTATTTATAGAAAAACTTTATCCTTCTAGGTTTTCCTTAATTTCCAAAGAACAAACTTAATCAGAGAAGTGAGAAAATGGAGAAGCAAAGGAAAACAATCAAGCAAGACAAAATAATAATAGTTTAGCCATTAAACAAAGTCAAGAACATTTACTTCCTCCTCAAGGGCTGTAGATGATATTCTGAGCCATATCCTTGAGCAGTTTTTCAGATACTGAACCCCAGTTATTGAAAGTTAACTGCATGCTGACAGCAGGCACAAAGACCCCAGACCACTTGGATCCAGAATGTTGACACCTAAATACTTCACCACCAAGCAATCAGAAGAATGTCCACTAGATGATCAGGCACCCTGCGACCCTTCCCCTCATCTTGTCTTTACAAACCCTTCCCTGAAATCCATGGGGGAGTTAAGGTCTTTTGAACATTAGTTGCCTATACTTCTTGCTTCGTGCCCTGCAATAAATGCCACACTTTCTTTCACCACAACTCGGTATCAGTAGATTAACTTTACTTGGTGAGAGTGAGCAGACCAAATTTGGTTATGTAACAGAAAGAATGAATTAGATATTATTTATTGGTACCAAATTATGGGAAATAAAATAGTTTTCATTATTATATTATTGATGATAATCTTTTTAATTTATTTCTCACAAGGTTCCTGTTATCTCTATCATTTTTTCATCAAGTACTTATGGTATATATAATATATTCCAGACACCATGGTGAGTGTTGGGAATATAGCAGGGAACAAGGGAAACATCGCTCTTGCCTTCATGGAATAGATTTTACAAGTTTGTAAGGGTGACAAACAAAAATTTGCATGACTAAAGATATGATCATAAACTATGGAAGTATATGATTATATCAACATTTACCAGGGAGTCATAAGATTGCTTGAGAAGTCTGGAAAGATTTCCTGAGGAAGTGACTTGAAGAATAAGTAGAAATTAGGCAAAGAATTGGGGGTGACCTGGGTAGGGTAAGCATTCTAGGGAGAGAAAGCAACTTATGGGAATTCTCCAAATAACAAAAATCTTTGTGTGTTTAAGGAACTGGAATAAGGCCAGTGGAGCTGGATCTTAGTTTTTTTTAATTCTCAGCATTCTAGAAAGGCTTACTTTCAGTTTTTCAGCAACAGAGTTTCCCTATCCTATCTTGTAGGTTTTTTTTCAATATCAGAGCCCTCTTATTCACCTTCAGGAATCCAAGATATTTTTAAAAATTAAATCTTAATAAAATAAAGTTAGTTCTTACTGACTTAGAGGTAATTTTTCAAAAGTTCTTGGGTTTAAATATTCTTTTGTCAGTTTAAATTTAATTTCAGGGGTTTTAGAAAAAGAATAATTATATGCTAATTCTGATCTCAAAACGTCACTGAGAATGATTAACCAGAAAAGAGTATTGTATTTAAATATTTTCCACCAGGATAATTTTTTAAAAAAATAAGTCTTATTCTTCTGGATTTTGAGCACTATCTGTGTATGCCTCTGTTCATATTATTTAATGTTTCTAAATATTTAAATAAAAATTTGAGGAGATTCTAGTGTTAACAGCTTTATGTGCAATAAAGTTCATAACAATTTCATTGATGCGGAGTATTATTAAAATATTTACTGGTTTACAATGTAAATACTTACAAAATAATAAGGTTGGCATAATAACGATAGTTTGATGTCTGAATGAAAAACATTGCCTGCCATATCAGTAAACAAAGAATGTGGCAGCCATCAAGCCATCACATTACAGTCACCCCCAGAGGGCAAGCCCTAAGGAGACTCAGGATGAGAAAGCACAGGATTCTGGCCCCAGATAGCTGAGGTGCATATCAAAAGAATGATTTCAGTGAGTCCAGACTCTTGCATCTTCCCATACATAGAAAAGTGCTAAATTCCTTAACTTGAGATATTTGATTTTTTAAATTAACAATAATCTTTTGATATTCTGACTATCTGGTCTTTGTTGCAAAAACTCCTATATATCCTGGCTTTCCTCCTTCCTCTTTGGAGCAGTCCTTCAGAGTTATCTGAGATGCTGTGTCCCAGGCTCAAGTCCTCTGTTTTGTCAACAAATAAAACATAATTCTTAACTTTTAAGTTGTGCTTTTTTTTTTCAGCAGACAGATGTTACCTGTAAATAGAAAGGATGAGTTTAAAATCTTCTTGTTTTTAACTTATAATTTTGTGCTAACATTTTCATCAGTTAAATTAAATGAGATAATCTGTATAAAATACTTAGAAGACTACTTAGCACATAGTAGCATTAATTTTTTTTTATTGCTGCTTTGCTTCATACCGTCTCTGTTTCTTTCCAAATACTTCCCTCCTATTCACCTACAAGAACCTTAACAGCCTCTGAAAAGCAAATAAGTTTTTGTTTACTATCAATCACAAAGTAAGATTGACCCTAAAATATAATGGACCTGAAATCTCTCTTCTCCATAAGCAGAGCTCAGCATCAATGATGACAAAATAGAAATCATTGGACCTCTTGTATCTGAGTAATTCAGGTCCAAAAATACTCTAGCTATTTCTTTCTCTTCCTTGCCATTATTTCTAAAAATCAGCCAATCCTACCATTATGAACACTTTAATGATAGAATAATAAATCATAGAACAATAAATAGACAACTCTTCCACCTTGGAGCAGGAAGTGCTTCTTACCTCCAGACCTATAAGAGAGAAGTGTATTTCCTCATTCATTTTACACCTCCTTGTTGCAATCTGGGATCTCAGTGCCTAAGACACCATGATTCTTTCACTGGCGTGGGGGTGGAGAGGTAGTCTCTGAATTACTTCTGTCAGAGCTCTCAGTTATCATCTTGTAGAGGTTGTGGTTGAATGTACAATCCAGGAAGATCATTAGTGACCTTATAAAAAAAGAAGGTTCAGGAAAGCTAGATACAAAGCTAGATACAAAGTTACAATTTACTCTTTCATGGAGGGTGGGTAGAGAGTTAAGATCTGTACATATGACACTGCTTAAGAGAGAGTGTTTGCAGACAACATTTTGCTAACAGTGAAGTCATGGGGAAAAGGGTTGATGAGGGCTAGAGCCAGGTAAGACCCTTTGCTCATAAACTAACATGAAAGAGCACATCTCTTGGCCTGTTTGAATCAGTTTACATTTTATTTATTTATTTATTTATTTATTAACATCTTTATTGGAGTATAATTGCTTTACAGTGGTGTGTCAGTTTCTGCTTTATAACAAAGTGAATCAGCTATACGTATACATATATTCCCATATCCCCTCCCTCTTGCGTCTCCCTCCCACCCTCCCTATCCCACCCCTCTAGGTGGTCACAGAGCACTGAGCCGATCTCCCTGTGCTATGAGGCTGCTTCCCACTAGCTATCTATTTTACATTTGGTAGTGTATATATGTCCCTGCCACTCTCTCACTTCGTCCCAGCTTATCCTTCCCCCTCCCCATGTCCTCAAGTCCATTCTCTATGTCTGTGTCTTTATTGCTGTTCTGCCCCTAGGTTCTTCAGAACCTTTTTTTTTTTTTTTTTTTTTTGATTCCATATATAATGTGCTGGCACACAGTATTTGTTTTTCTCTTTCTGACTTCACTCTGTATGAGACTCTAGGTCCACCCACCTCACTACAAATAACTCAATTTCGTTTCTTTTTATCGCTGAGTAATATTCCATTGTATATATGTGCCACATCTTCTTTATCCATTCATCTGTTGATGGACACTTAGGTTGCTTCCATGTGCTGGCTATGGTAAATAGAGCTGTAATGAACATTGTGGTACATGACTCTTTTTGAGTTATGGTTTTCTCAGGGTATATGCCCAGTAGTGGGTTTGAATCAGCTTACTTTTAAGCTCTCTTTGCCTTTTCTTGGGGGGCAAGAGATCCAACTCCATCATTGCTGTGTCCTGCTTTCTCCACAGAAGTGCAATGCACTGTGAATTTTATGACTAGTTTCCAGGTCCTGAGGACGCCTCCTTGTTATCTGTAAACTGTGGCACAATCACTACTGAGGCATTCAGGGATCCCACTGGTTCTGCCACCTCTAAAGCATACCTAAAGCATGAGAGGTTTTGCAGAGTCTGGGGACCCTGTGGTGGCTGAAATCCCTAAGCAAGCTGTGCACCAAATCCTTTTTGCTATCTGCCTCCTTCTTGTGGTCTGACACTTTTAAGGGCTATCTTCCCTCTCTTTATGTGTTCCTCAGATGAACTCCTCTAGGTCAGATTTATTCTCTCTCTCTAGGAGACATGCCTCAATCTCTTAAGTGTGTTTGGTTTTGGGAAACAACAGCAAGGAGGGAGATTCTTTCAAGTAACTTTTGCTTTCAGTGCTGCTGCAGTATCTCCATTAAGCAAAGATGTATGGCACAAATTAATACAGTTTAAATGAATGAAGAGATAGCAGAATGTACAAGAACAAAAGAATACTTCCAAAGTCTACCTGAAACATGGAAACAAAAGAAGCAGTAGTTAAGTGAATGCTTTGATAATTGCTTTGATCATATTAGTGATAGAAGAAAATTAAATTGCATACAGGAATTAAAACAGTATTGTATTTTATATATCTCTATCTATCTATTTATCTATCTATCTAAGCTTTAAAGTTTTCTGACTGAGGAGTTTTTGAAGTGGAATTAGCTGTTTGGAACCAAATTTTAGCTGTAGCTCTTATCACCTGAACAATGGATTTAACATCCCCCAGAATACTGACCTCAATTATTTCTCCAAAGAAGTACATGCCTTATGCTGACAAAGTAGTGAGCATAAGTGTTTCAGTCATCATTTTCCCCCCTATTTTGACTCACTTGGCCCTTGAAGTTTCCTGAAAGAGTCTTACTGATGCCCTGTGAGATTGGCAGAACCCAAAGAGAGTCGTCTTTCAAGTCCCCAAAGTTGCTCCAGAGCGACACTACAAAGGCTTTCACAAAATCATCTATTTCAGCTGCTCTCTTCTAACCCTTCTCTTTCACAAATACTAACATTTTACTGCCATCTCCATCCCCTCCCATCCCCCTTTTACAAGAACGCAAAGTAATTTGGGCGAGTGCCTTATAAGTCTTAATTCATATACAGCCAAAATCAACCTCTCCATTTCAGTACCTCTCCTAAAGCAATAATTTTAGGCAGAATAATGGTCCCTGAAAAGTCCATGTCCTAACCCTTGGAACTTGTAAATGTGTTGTCTTACACAGTAAAGGGGAATGAAGTTGCTGCTCAGATGACCTGAAAATAGAGATATTATCCTGGATTATCCATTGAACCCAACATAATCATGAGGATCCTTATAGTTGGAAGAAGGATGTAGAAGAAGTGGGTCAGAAGGGAGATGTGATTACATAAGAATGGTTGGAGCACAGAAAATAAACCTTGAGATATAGACATGTGTTGTAAAGAATAATTACATCATTTTAACAACGGGTTTTTTGATGATCAGGGGCAAAGGCCAGCCTTATCACACTGGTGCACGTGGCCACCCAGACAGGACTCTCACAGACTGTTTGTGGGGATGTTGAGACATCAAGAAAACAGAAAGTTTTTAAAAGTTACAATATAATGTACCTGCTCCAATTGGATTGCCAGCTTTTTCAAAGCTCCTATGTCTCATTTCTCAGTGGTGAGTTAGAATATGCAGTGAAAAAGCAAAGCAGACAATGAGATACTTTTCATTGGAACTGGGATTTTTGACCTAATGGAAGTTGACCCACAGATTGATAGTGGACTGAGGCTGCTCTTTGTTCTTCCATGTGTTTAATTCACTCCTTACTAGGAACTAGCATTTACCCAATCATTGGTCTCATATGGCCCAGAGAAGAATTCAGGTTGAAAAAAAAATTATAACCTCACAATAAAAGCACTGACTCTGTGGACAGACTGAGTGGGTTCAAATCCTAGTCCCTTCATGAACTAGGTATGTATAATAGGTGAAGTTATTTAATCACTCTGCATCTTGATTTATTCATCAGTAAAATGTGGAGTATTTCAATTCACAGGGCTGTTGTAAGGATTAAAAGAGTTAATATACATCAAGCACTTGGAAGAGTGGTGGCATATACAAGGTACTTAATGAATATGAGTTATCATAATTTTATAGTTATTTATTATTACCAAGGGAGAAATTCTAATGTAGTGAAGAACAGCGGAATATGGGTCCAAAGGCCTGAATTCTTGTCTATATTAGCCATGTGAAAGTGACAGATACAAAAGTCAGACTAGATTAAACACAATAAAGAAGGAATTTACTGGCTTATGAAACTTTTAAATGTCAAGAGTAAGTCTGGTTTTGGGCACAATTAGATGCTACATTCAGGAATTCAAATGATGATCTCAAATATCTCCTCTTCTCTCTCTTTTCTCTGTCTCTCTCTCTTTCTTGGCATTGCTCTCCTTTAATTGGGATTAATTATGAGGCAGACATTTTCCATATGACATGTGGTGACCTTCGGTATATCTATGTTTCTAGCTAAGCCTCTTATACAGACCCAGAAGAAAAGGAGATCACCTTTTCCTTGATAAATCTAGTAGGAGTTAAAAAACACACTCTGCACATATGAGTGGTGTTAGTCACTTTAAAACTACATGATCTGAGAGAGGGAGAGTGGTGGTTTCCCCCAAACAAAATCAAGGTATTATTTTTAGAATAGTTAACACTGAGCAGACAAAAATACAGCAGATGCTCACTATAGACCCAGCTCTGAAATTTACTAGCTATATGACCTTGGACAAGTGACCCAAGCTTTCTGAATTTTGGTTCCTCAACTATATAATGGGAGTTAATGCCAGATTTGCCTAATTCATTATGTCAATAAGAGGGTTAAATGAAAGAATGTGAGAGCCCTTTGTAAACAGTTAGCCCTATTAGAGCATAAGGAAGCGATATTATCCTCTCCTTGACTTCTCTCGGGTTAAAAGCATCTGTCACCTCCACTATTTCCTATTTATTTAAATTGATGTGCTTTAAAAAAATCTCCTTCTTGAATCCATTCAGTAAACTATTAAGCCAAATAAAAGGCAGCCTGAACTTCTATATATTATATTAATCACATCAGCCCAACTCAGCACACCTTCATTTATCATTACTCTGTTGATTACATGTCAGCCAGTCTTGAATCCATTTCATGGGAGCCCTACCAATACGAATTCATTCTAATTAGTGAGACGCTGCATCTCTGTGACAGAGCAGTAGACATTTTGCTCAAGAACAATTTTCCCCCCGCAGTGTAGTGACTGCATTCCTACTCCCCCCCCCCCCCATTTTGCTGGTTGTACTTAAAATGGCTCTGAAATTTACATGTTGCAATGTGCTTTACTGCTCAGAGTACACTCTCAGGTAAAAGTGACCTCATCTTTTTTTTCTTTAAACAGTATTTCATTTCATCCTTTTGTCAGAAATGGAAATGATATGAGCACCGCTAGTTCTCAGGACTGTCCTCTTTGACATGTAAAGGATGTATTACAATACAAGCACCAGTAGCCTCTTCAGACCATTGCATCTTACTGCAACCATAATCAAAGACGAATAGTGCTTTTTGCAAAAAATTGATTCTGCAAACCTCACTCACTGACTCCTCATCTAACAATCCCTGTGGGGTATTATAATCCCCACCCTACAGATTAGGTGGATGAGGTTCTGAGAACAAACATGTTCAGCACAGCGTTACACAGTTTGGAAGTGGTCATAGCAGGACTCAGACACACATCTAACAGGAGAGATCCAATGCCTCACCCTGCATCCCAGATGAGAAGGGGTTGGGAAGTAAGTCATGCTGTCTACAGAACAGCCACCTCTGACTGGCATTTCTACTCATAGCAGGTTGTCGTGTTCAACAACTGGAGTATATGGAGTTTTCAGCGGCAAATGCAGAAAAGGGCATTTGTTGTGCTCTGGGATCTTTGAATCAAGTCATGGCGAGTCAAGAGGGTCACCCTGACGCCTGATGCACGCTGCAGGTTGCTAAGTCTAGAATGGGTGGTTTTTAATTCTTTTTGTAATTTTGTCCTAAAAATATTTTTAGCAGTTTTATGGAGGTACAATTGACATAATCAGCTGCAATATTTAAATTATACAATTTGGTAACTCTTGCCATATTTAGACACATAGGAAACCATCACCAAAATCAAGATAAGGAAAATGTTCTTCACTCCCTTTGTCCTTCTGTTTCTTGATAATTTCTTCCATTCTCCCCTCCTACACCACTCCCCCGACCTCCAGGCAACCAATGATCCACTTTCTGTCACTATAGATTAGTTTTCGATTTTCAGAACTTTTTGTAAATTAAATCCTATAATATGTACTTCTTATTTTTCCCTCTGTTTTTTTTCACTCAGCATAATAATTTTGAGATACATCTAGGCTGTGCCATGTATCTATAATTCTTTGTATGGATATATCACAGTATCCATTCACTTCTTTTTAAAAAATTTTATTAAAGTATAGTGGATTTACTGTACTTGTGTATATTAACACAACTATATGTTGTGTTAATTTCTGCGGTACGGCAAAGTGATTCAGTTATACATATATATATTCTTTTTCATATTCTTTTCCATAATGATTTATCACAGGATATTGAATATAGTTCCATGTGCTGTACAGTAGAACCTTGTTGTTTATCCATCCTGTATATAATAGTTTGCATCTGCTAATCCCAAACTACCAATCCATCCCTTCCCCAACCTCCTCCCCCTTGGCAACCACAAGTCTGTTCTCTATGTCTGTGAGTCTGCTTCTCTTTCATAGATATGTTCATTTGTGTCATATTTTAGATTCCACATATAAGTGATATCATATTGTATTTGTCTTTCTCTTTCTAACTTACTTTGCTTAATATAATGTCTAAGTTCATCCATGTTGCTGCAAATGGCATTGTTTCATTATATTTTACGGCTGAATAATATTTCATTGTATATATATACACAGACCACATCTTTATCCATTCATCTGGTGATGGACAGTTAGGTTGTTTCCATGTCTTAGCTATTGTAAATAGTGCTTCTATGAACATAAGGGTGCATGTATCTTTTTGAATTACAGTTTTGTCTGGATATATGCCCAGGAGTGGGCTTGCTAGATCATATGGCAACTCTATTTTTATTTTTTTCAGGAACTTCCGTACTGTTTTCCACAGTGGCTGCACCAATTTACATTCCCACTAACAGTGTTCCATTCACTTCTTGATGGGCATTTGACTAGTTTCCAATTTCTGTCTGTTACAAATAAAACTGCTATGGACACTCATATACAAGTCTTTGTGTGGTCTTAAACTTTCAGTTCTCTTGAGTAAACACCTGGGAGTAGAATAGCTGGGTCATAAAGTAAGTGCATATTTAATTTTTTAAGAATCTTCCAGTTTTCAAAAGAGATTATACCACTTACATTTCACCCCTAGTGTATGAAAGTTCCAGTTGCTCTATATCTTTGTCATTATTTGGTAAAGTCAATAAAAGTTATTTAAAATAATCTTTAATGAAAAGATGTCTGTTTTAGCCAATCTAATAGGTGTATAGTGTTATCTAGTGTTTCTAATTTGCATTTTCCTAAAGACTAATGATGTTCAGCATCTTTTCGTGTTCTTATTTGGCATCTGTATATCTTTATTTGTGAAGAGTCTGACCAAATATTTGTTTAATTTTTAATATGGTTGTTTTCTTATAATTGACTTTTTAGAGTTCTATATACTGATACATTCTGGATTTAAGACTTTTTTTAGATATGTGATTTGCAAATATTTTCTCCCATTTTTCAACTTGTCTTTTTATTATCTTAACAGTGTCATTTAAATAGCAGAAGTTTTGAATTTAATGAAATCCAATTTATTATTGTTTTCTTTTATACATTATGCTTTTGGCTTCGTAGCTAAGACAGTTTTGCCTGATCCATGGACCCAAAGATTTTCTTTCACTTTCTTCTAGAAGTTTTATAATTTTAGGTTTTAAGTTTGCATTTATGATTCATTTTGAGTTAATTTTTATATGATTCAAGCTACAAAATAAAGTTAAATATTTTTTTTTGCATACGGATAACCATTGTTCAAGCGCCTCTTTTTGAAAAGACTATTTGCATGTTTTAAAATATCAATTGACCATATATGTATAGATCTACTTCTGTACTCTATTCTGTTCCAATGATTCATCTGTATTTATGCCAATGCTACATATCTTGAACACTGTAGTATTAGTTCCCCAACTTTATTCTTTTTCAAATATATTTTTAGCTATTTTAGGTCCTTATGAAATTTCTTTTTGAATTTGAGTCAACTAGTTAATTCTACAAAGATAAAAGATATTATGGGTAATACTTTCATTGCTCATGAGCAAATACCAAGAGTGGAATTGTGGTTCCATATGGGAAGTATACATTTAACATTTTAAGAAACTGCTAAACAATTTTCCAAAGTTCTTATAACCATGTTAAATTTTTCCAGCAGTGTGTGAAAGTCTCCATTGTTCTACAATCTCTGCAATATTTGGTATGGTCAGTCTTTTTAATTTTAGTCATTTGAATATGTGTGTAGTGGCATCTCTTTGTGGTTTGAGCATCCTCCTTAATAACAAATGATGTTGAGCAACTCTTCATGTGCTTATTTGCTATCCATATATCATCTTTGGTGAAGTATCTGTCTAACTATTTTCCCAATTTTTAATTTACTTGTTTTCTTATTATTGAGTTTTGATATTTAAAATATTATATTCTTTATATCAGTCCTTCATCATATATATGATTTGCAAATACTTTCTCTTCATCTTTGGCTGTTTTTTTACATTCTCTTAACAGTAATTTTCAAGAGCAGAAGTTTAAAATTCATTCTTTTATGGATTGTGTGTTTAATTTTGTATATGAGAAATCTTTGCCTAACCCAAAGCTACAAAAAATATGTACATTAAAAAGTCTTGTACATGTATGTTCATAGTAGCTTTATGTGTAATAGTGAAAAACTAAAAACAACAATGTTCATCAACATATGACTGGATTTGCAAATGTATTTTATCCATGCAATGGAATACTACTCAGCTATAAAAAAGAATGAACTACTGAAACATGTTATAAAATGGATGAATCTCAGAATAATTATGCTGAGTGAAAGACACAAGACTTAAAAGATTACATGCTGTATGAGTCCATTTATATAATATCCTAGAAAATTCAAACTAATTTAAAGTCAGAAGCAAATCAGTAGTTGCTTGTAGATGAAAATTAAAGGTAGAAAGGGAGAGTGGGAAGGAGTAAAATGGGATGTGATGAAACTTTGGGGAGTGATTTACTAACTTGATCATGAGAATGGGTTTGAAAGAACATACTTACGCTTCTCATAGTGCAACTAGTCAAATTGTTCACTTTAAATATATTCAGTTTACTGTATGTCAACTATTCCTCAATAAAGCTGTTAAAACAATTGAGTGGAATCTGACTGAGATTTCCTCCAGACTCAGAAGAAGAATGTGCCAAGTCTAAATGGACAATTAGGGATAAAGAATAGCATTGTTTTCTGAATGGATTCCAAATATCTTGCTTATTCACTACATTGGTTACATAATTTAAAAACTGAAAATCTACATAAGACTCAGCAGAAAAGTAAAAACAAAAAATTATGGTTTATACATACTCTTTCAGCTTTTACCTCTTATGGTTCCACCAAGAAGAACTACTGGGCCACCTGGATGACACAGTATCACACTGATCAGATGGGAAGGAATCGAGTCAAATTAAAGCATAACTGCAAATTGTACAGTCGCAATGAAAAGAAATATGATGTGACAATTTGGTCGCACACCTGAAACAGTTATGCAGAATTTTGTAAATGGAGTGGAAAAAGAGCTGAGATATCTTATACAGAGAAGAAAGCGGGGTAATTTGGCAACAGTCTCTTGGGTGGTAATTCAAATTCACCATCCTTCCCAAATAACTATGCAATTTGACAGTACAAGTGATATTATAGATGAAAAGAGGTTTTAATGTACTATTCTGGTGAAAGCTGGACAAAGCTTACTAATGGCCATTGAAGTTGATTAATATCAACAGGGACACAGTATTCCACAGTAGCCAGGGTGCTAGTTATGGCCCTGTTTATTTTCACATTAAACTAGAATCAAGTCTATGTCTTTATGTTTGCTTGGCAAAAACCTAGTATCATACCCTTGGGTTCCCCATTCTGGAATGATTAGGAACTCAAGGGACCTATATAATCCAAAGGAAGTTGCATATGGTTTCCCTTTTCATCAGGAAAAAGCCCTCATGTTCCCAAGTTCATCACTGCCATGGGTGTCCTTGATTCTAGCTGCCTCAAGACCAGCTAATCAGACATTCCCAGTCTGTCCCTCACTGGGACTTCAGGATGCAACAAAGTCTCTTTCCTGGATTCCATGTCCAAAGAGGGAGATGTCATAAGTTACAGTTTTCTTTCTGGATTGTCCGGCCTTGGCCCTCATGGCTGCAGCTTTAGAGTCTGTCCTGGCAGGAACCTCCATTGCTCTTTTCCTTCAATCCTCACCCCTCAGAGGCACTGGCCCTGGAGTAGATACAGTTATTCACCTGGTGAAACCAGCAGATACTGAAGCCTTGCCAATCCTAGGATGTAGGAAGTGGACAGTTTTATGCCAGTGGTTTAGATAATTTGCTTTCAATTTCCCAAAACCTTGTGGTTTATTCTCTCTTTTCTAGCACTGTCACCAACTTTTTTTTCTTAAGCCACAAAGTTGAATAGCTTATCAGGAAAAGCCTATATTATAAAAACCTCAAGGCCTGTTATCCTTCCTGGAAGTGAGAGCACAGAATACTTTCCCTAACTCTGCCCCTCAATTCCCTCCCCTTTTCTCCAACCCTGACCTTTCTTGCCTTAACATTTAAAATATATAATTTAAAAAGTGCTTGATTTGATAGCCAATTAAAGAATATGGTAGAAAAGTTAAAATGTGGGTTGAAAAATACACTACTACATCTAAGTGGTAGAAAAAGTGGGTCTATACATTACACTTCGGCAACAAAAATAAGAGATGCATGGCAATTGTATCAGCAGAAAATGCTAACCCTTCTTCCTCTGACTTGTAAACTTACAGCTTTGGGTCAGTGCAAGCGTATCAAAAAGTATCCTGACTGCTTCGTTGAAGTTTAAGGACTTCCATGAATAATCAGCCTAGAGTAGGATATTTCTGTCACATCTGAAAAAAGTCAGTGAAATGAATGTATCTTTTAAATATTGACACTCACTCCTGAAGAATAAATATACCTTCTCTTCACAGCTGAAAATTCCCAATTTGCCTTTTGTTTTTAGGCTTTGTATGACTTTGTATGACTATCTCCAGGGATAGTCATACTATCACCTATGACAACCTGGTTACTTGCTCTGGTTAAATGGCCTTCCTGGCCAGTGGTCCATCCTACAGGTCTTCAGGAGCAGAAGCCATCAGGAGGCTTTGAAGCCATGTTTGGAAATTCCCTACCTACATCTCTTTCTTTCTTTTCTTACATCTGGCCATACATTTCCTCCTGCGTTGTGTGGTCTTGGGACAGGGTGGGGAGGGCAGGAGTTAAGAGACTTTCCCATGGATTGGAGGAGAGAAAAGTAAATGAGAGAGAGTTCTTCAGCCCTTTGGAATGGTTGTTTAAGGTAAAATTAGCTGGACAGAGACACATAGTTATTCCCAGAGTAAACTCAAATCAGGCAGAAATGCAACTTTGCATATTGCTTTGTATTTTCCTCTTATTCTTCAGGTGGATGCATTTAGAAAGAGGTAATCCAAACTTAAAAGAGGGAAAGTGAATGCAGTTAATGGTGTATATGACATTTATTGGCTCTTATGTAAGGTAATGGGGTTAGCAGGGAAGAAAAAGTTAAGAGGGAACTCAGCATATCTGCTGAGTGAGTGCCCATCGTTTGGAGGAACCTAACATATTTTTATTAAAGTTGCTTTGTCTTAACAAAATCGTGTGGAAGAGATAGTATTAGAGACATTTTGCATGTGTGGAAGTGGAGACTCAGAGAAGTAAGTAATGTTCCCAGATCAAAAGTTGGGAATCTGAGGTCTACCCCTGGATGTCTCTGACTCCAAAACCCATATTCTTGCCATGTTATTACAAAACATACTTCAAATGAGATTAAAGAGAAGTTGTAAAATTCAGAGTAGAGGAAGAAAAGAATAAGAAATTCAGTGAATCTTCAGCTAACCAAAAACATTCTTAATGCCATTCCACCTTAGGCATGAAGAGAAATTAAAAAACACTAGTCGCTATTGCTAATAATAAAAAGGTGCAATAAATTCATGTAAGTATTCCTTCAGGGAGGTTTCCGTGTCCTATAATGTACATTATCTCAAATTTTTTGAAATTAAAAAAAATGCAAAACATTACATTTTTATATAGAATGTAAAAAAAAACTGTGTTACAGATGAAATGCAATATAAATATTAGAATGTTTTAGACAGAGCAATGCATTCTGCCCCGAAACCTGGAAATGTCTATGGGCCTTCATTTGTTTTCACTTCAGCATCATATTACAAGCCATATTTGGTTTCTAACCTTGGGAGAAGTCTTCATACTGTCTTCATGCTGAGTTCTTATTGAGCATTTAGCTTAAGCATGAGGAAATGGCAAAAAGAGACTTTTTTCTTTAATTCCCATGTACTATATTTCATTTTGAAGTGTTCAGTAATAATTTACATCTCAACACAAAAAATTTGAAATATTTTCTGCTAGATTGAAATGCATCATGCTTAAATGTGAGGTTGGGTTCATATTTTCCTATGGAACTTGGCAACCTGTTGTATACAAACAGAGTTCAAAGTTAGTCAAAAAATTGTTGTCTTTTTCTTTTTGCTGTTATTATTCCATGAAAACTCAATTTACATGACTGCTCCATTAGTGGTATAGTTTTTGGAACATATGTCCTATGTAAAGGATTTGAATAATTAATTCTTGCAGGTTTTTGGTAAAGTCATGTTTGACAATTAACAAAATGTTAGGAGTATAGTCTATTTCTGAAGATCATACAAAATAGAATTGTATAGATTGATGTCAAGTCAAAAAAAAAAGAAAGAAACAAAATCACATCAAGAATTTAACACCTAAATGTGTAATTAATTAAATGCAGGGGGATGGTTGCACAAGAGATGGAAGAATGATAAAGCCAAATGGAGTTGTGAGACAGTCCAGAAATTAGCTATAACAAGGCCTGGACCATCTAAAGAGGGAGAAGAGGACGTTATTTGAACCCACGTTTCCCCCACCCTCCTTACCAACCGGTAAGCTGGAGCCACAATAGACCATGAAGGAGATGCAGGGAGGGGGAGAAGTACCCTGGCTTCTCTCTATCTCCTCATCTCCAAGAGGCCATCCATTGGCTGAACTGTCTGGATGCCAGTGTCTGAGAAGCCTGTGAAATACATCCTGCAGAGATCAGATCGCTTGTGATAGGAGCAAAGGAACAAAGAGGAGGAATGGATTTGAGAGCATACTGATCCAGTATCAGCACAAGAGGATAAGAGGAAAGCCACTTACTTATTGATGTATGTTAACAAACATAAAATATGAAAAATATTTTAATAAAAATGAAAGTAAAAATGGAGACCATGATATTAATTATAGACATGAAAAATAGAACAAATGTTAACAAGGTTAATTTTTAAAAAAATGATTGAGGCAAAAGGAAATAGATAATAAAATGACATGATGGTAAAAAAAAAGGCAAAAAGAATGCCATGTGTTTTGAATTTTAGGATGGATAGAATGGGTTTGGATATATATTATTTGTGACATCTTTTCATTATGGAATTACAAGAAAAGGGAAAAAAGAAGGTTAATTATTCAAGAAGAAGAGCCTGAGTAAGATTTCTCTAGACCAGGGGTTTGCAAACGTTTCTGTACAGGATCAGATAGTAAATATTTCAGTCTTTGGGGACCATAGAGTCTTGGTGTTTACTACTCAACCTTAACACTGTAGTGGAAAATCAGCTATAGACAAGGTATAAATAAATGAGTATGGCTGTGTTCTAACAAAACTTTATTTCAAAAATGATGGAGGGCTGGAATTAGCTCACAGCTGTAGTTTCCAAACATTGCTCTAGAAAAATTTCTATCAAAACATCATTTCTTCTAATTTTCACTGGTTAATTTAGAGACAGAAAAATAATTTCCATTTTCAGGTTTACTCAGTGAGCTCTGGTTTCAGACAACTTTGGTTTGAATTCCAGCTCTGCCATTTGGCAACTATGGGGATTTGGGCAAGTTAATTAATCTCACTGAGAAATGAGGGTCAGGATGTCACTGACCTCACAAGTTTGTTGTGGAAATTATGAGATTATACCTGGAAAGCACTTGAGATAATGCCAGCCATATAGAAAGAGCTATAGTTATATTTGTTGATCTTATCAATTCCAGCTTTCACTATTTCACAAATATTTTGTTTCAGTGGAATGGATTTATGTGACCTAATATATATATTTAAACACCATCATCACCAAAAAGTGAGGCAGTACTTGACACTTATCCTAGCACTTAGTACTCATAAAGCTGCTGTGAACCTTTATTTATTTATTTATTTTTAATTGTTATTTTATACTGGAGTATAGTTGATTTACAATGCTGTGTTAGTTTCAGGTGTACACAAAGTGATTCAGTTATACACATGCAAGTACCTGTTCTTTTTCAAATTCTTTTCCTATTTAGGTTATTACAGAATATTGAGCAGAGTTCCCTGGGCTATACAGTAGGTCATTGTTGGTTATCTATTTTAAATATAGTAGTGTGTACATGTCAATCCCAAACTCCCAATCCATCCCACCCCCCCATTTTCACCCTGCTAACCATAAGTTTCTTCTCTAAGTCTGTGAGTGTTTCTGCTTTGTAAATAAGTTCATTTGTATCATTTTTGTTTAGATTTCACATATAAATAATATCATACTTGTCTTTCTCTACCTGACTTACTTCACTAATTATGATAATCTCCAAGTCCATCTATGTTGCTGCAAATGGCCTTACTTCATTCTTTTTAATGGCCAAATAATATTCCATTGTATATATGTACCACATTTTCTTTATCCATTTATCTGTCCATGGATGTTTAGGTTGTTTCCATGTCTTGGCTATTGTAAACAGCACTGCAATGAACATTGGGGTAAACGTATCCTTTCAAACCATGGTTTTCTCCACATATATGCCCAGGAGTGGGATTGCTGGATCATATGGTAGCTCTATTTTTAGTTTTTAACCTCCATACTGTTCTTCATAGTGGCTGCACCAATTTACATTCCCACCAACAGTGTGGGAGGGTTGCCTTTTCTCCACACCCTCTCCAGCATTTGTTGTTTGTAGAGTTTTTGATGATGGTCTTTCTGACTGGTGTGAGGTGACATCTCATGGTAGTTTTGATTTGCATTTCTCTAACACTTAGTGATGTTGAGCATCTTTTCATGTGCCTCTTGGCCATCTGTATGTCTTCTTTGGAGAAATGTCTATTTAGGTCTTCTGCCCATTTGGGGCTGGGTTGTTTGGTTTTCTTTGTTTGTTTTTTGATATTGAGCCACATGAGCTGTTTGTAAATTTTGGAGACTAATCCTTTGATGATCACATCATTTGCAAATATTTCCTCCCATTCTGTGGGTTTTCTTTTTTTTTTTTTTAATGATTTCCTTTGCTGGGCAAAAGCTTTTGAGTTTGATTAGGTTCCATTTGTTTATTTTTGTTTTTATTTCCATTACTCTAGAAGGTGGGTCAAAAAGGAACTTGCTGTGATTTATGTCAAAGAGTGTTCTGCCTATGCTTTTTTTCTAAGAGTTTTATAGTATCTGGTTTTAAAGTTAGGTCTTTAATCCATTTCAAGTTTATTTTTGTGTATGGTGTGTTCTAATTTCATTTTTTTACATGTAGTTATCCAGTTTTCCCAGCACCATTTATTGAAGAGACTGTCATTTCTCCATTGTATAGTATTGCCTCCTTTATCATAGATTAAGTGAACATTGGTGCATGGTCTATTTCTGGGCTTTCTGTCCTGTTCAATTGATCTATATTTCTGGTTTTGTGCCAGTACCATATTGTCTTGATTACTGTAGCTTTGTAGTATAGTCTGAAGTCCAGGAGCCTGATTCCTCCAGCTCTGTTTTTCTTTCTCAAGATTGCTTTGGCTATTTGGGGTGTTTTGTGTCTGCATACAAATTTTAAGATTTTTTTTGTTCTAGGTCTGTAAAAATTGTCATTGGTAATTTGATAGGGATTTTATTAAATCTGTAGATTGACTTGGGTAGTATAGTCATTTTGACAATATTGAATCTTCCAACCCAAGGACATGGTATATCTTTCTATTTGTTTGTCATCTTTGATTTATTTCATCAGTGTTACAGTTTTCAGTGTATGGGTCTTTTGCCTCCTTTGGTAAATTTATTCCTAGGTATTTTCTTCTTTTTTGATGCACTGGTAAATGGGATTGTTTCTTTAATTTCTCTTTCTGATCTTTTATTGTTAGTATATAGAAATGTGAGAGATTTCTGTGTATTAATTTTGTATCCTGCAAATTTACCGAATTCATTGATGAGCTCTAGTTGTTTCTGGTAGCATCTTTGGGATTTTCTATGTATAGTATCATGTTTCAAACTTCTATTACAGCCAAATTACAATCCAGGACACCAAAGAGTTTATCCAGGCAGTGAGAATTACAGGCTCACATAAAATAGGATAATAAAATGTACAGTTGACTCTTGAACAACATGGGTTTGAACTGAGGGGGTTCAGAATTTGTTCAATAACTGCATTAGAAAATATTTTAGAGATTTTAGACAATTTGAAAAAACTTGCAGACAAACCTCATAGCTTACAAATATTTTTTCAAAATTAAAAAAATTTAGATATGTGATAAATGTATAAAGTATATGTAGATACTAGTAAATTTTATCCTTCATTATGATTAAAATACTCATAATCTATTATAAAAAGTTAAAATTTACCAAAATTTAAGCACACAAGTGCTTACAGACTGTACACAGCACCATCAGTTACACTAAGCAATCATATATTATATACATATAGAAATCATATTGCTGCTTCTTCATTATCAATGCATGAAATGTTATACCTATAAATAAATATGTATTTACTTTTCACATTATCTTTTCACTTTTGATGTTTGGTGTTAATAATATGTACAACAGCTACAGTGTTATATGTAGGGTAGTATTGATGTAGGTACTGACAGACAGATGAGTAGCTCATAAACAGATGATATAAACTTACGATACCAATAAATACAGGAAAATATTGTTAATATACTTTCTCATGATTTTCTTAACATTTTCTTTTCTCTAGCTTACTTTATTGTAAGAACATAGTATATAACACATATAACATACAAAATATGTATTAATCAGCTATTTATGTTATCTGTCTGGCTTCCAGTCAATAGTAGGCTATTAGCAGTTAAGTTTTGGGAATTCAAAGGTTATACTTGGATTTTTGACTGCACGGGGAATTGGCATCCTTAAACCCTGCATTTCAAAATCAACTGTATTTGCTAAATTACATACAATTCGTACATATATTAAGTGTGGCACGTGCTCAGAAGAAAAATTAAGGTAGCTTAAAAATGGCAAGAATGCCCATGTATTAACCATGCTAATAAGTGAAATTGACCCCAGGTATATTTTTACCTCTTCAGTGATCTCTGCAATGGAGAAAAGTGTGTCATGATCAGCCTCAGTTGAAAAGATGGGTGAAAGAAATGTACATGTAGCCAAGTATTCAATTTAGTATATTTTTTGATCTTTGAAAGAGATTAAAAATGGGAAAAAAGGGTAACTGAAGATTTAAAAGTACCTACTTCAATCTCTTGCTTTCCTATACACTAGTGATGAAAAATCAGAAAGAGAAATTAAGGAAACACTCCCATATACAATTGAAACAAAAAGAATAAAATACCTAGGAATAAACCTATCTAAGGAGACAAAAGACCTGTATGCAGAAAACTATAAGACACTGATGAAAGAAATTAAATATGATACAAACAGATGGAGAGATATACCATGTTCTTGGATTGGAAGAATCAACATTGTGGAAATGACTATACTACCCAAAGCAATCTACAGATTCAATGTAATCCCTGTCAAACTACCAGTGGCATTTTTCACAGAACTAGAACAAAAAATTTCACAATTTGTATGGAAACACAAAAGACCCCGAATAGCAAAAGCAATCTGCAGAAAGAAAAACAGAGCTGGAGGAATCAGGGTCCTGGACTTCAGACTATACTACAAAGCTACAGTAATCAAGACAATATGGTACTGGCACAAAAACAGATATATATCAATGGAACAGAATAAAAAGCCCAGAGATATACCCATGTACATATAGTCCACCTAATTACGACAAAGAAGGCAAGAACATACAATGGAGAAAAGACAGCCTCTTCAGTAAATGGTGCTGGGAAAACTGGACAGGTACACGTAAAAAAATGAAATTAGAACACTTCCTAACACCATACACGAAAGTAAACTCAAAATGGATTAAAGACCTAAATGTAAAGCCAGACACTATAAAACTCTCAGAGGAAACCATAGGAAGAACACTCTGACATAAATCACAGCAAGATCCTTTTTAACCCACCTCCTAGAGAAATGGAAATAAAACCAAAAATAAACAAATGTGACCTAATGAAACTTAAAAGCTTTTGCACAGCAAATGAAACCATAAACAAGACCAAAAGACAACCCTCAGAATGGGAGAAAATATTTGCAAATGAAGCAACTGACAAAGGATTAATCCCAAAATATACAAGCAGCTCATGCAGCTCAATATTAAAAAAAACCAACCCAATCCAAAAATGGGCAGAAGACCTAAATAGACATTTCTCCAAAGAAGATATACAGATTGCCAACAAACACATGAAAGGATGCTCAACATCACTAATCATTAGAGAAATGCAAATCAAAACTACAATGAAGTATCACCTCACACCTGTCAGAATGGCCATAATCATAAAGTTTACACTGCAATGTTGGTGGGAATGTAAATTGATACAGCCACTATGGAGAACAGTGTGGAGATACCTTAAAAAACTAAAAATATAACTACCATACAACACAGAAATCTCACTACTGAGCATATATCCTGAGAAAACCATAATTCAAAAAGAGTCATGTACCACAATGTTCACTGAAGCACTATTTACAATAGCTAGGACATGGAGGCAACGTAAATGTCCATTGATGGAAGAATGGATAAAGAAGATATGGCACATATATGCAATGGAATATTACTCAGCCATAAAAAGAAATGAAATTGAATTATTTGTAGTGAGGTGGATGGACCTAGAGTCTGTCATACAGAGTGAGGTAAGTCAAAGAGAAAAACAAATATCATATGCTAACACATGTATATGGAATCTAAAAAAAAAATAGTTCTGATGAACCTAGGGGTAGGACAGGAATGAAGACACAGACTTAGAGAGTGGACTTGAGGACATGGCGAAGGGGAAGTAGGTGAGTTGGGATGAAGTGAGAGAGTAGCATTGACATATATGCACTAGAAAATGTGAAATAGATAGCTAGTGGGAAGCAGCCACATCACACAGGGAGATCAGCTCGGTGTTTTGTGACCACCTACAGGGGTGGGATAGGGAAGGTGGGAGGGAGACACAAGAGGGAGGGGATCAGGGGATATATGTATAGCTGATTCACTTTGTTATGCAGCAGAAACTAACACGACACTGTAAAGCAATTATACTCTGATAAAGATGCTAAATAAAAAAATACCTACTTCAACAACCCCAGTTTAGAGGTAAAACTGAGGCCCAGCGAATGCCCAATGATACAAAGCCAGGTAGTGAGAGAGCCAGAATTGGGACTCTAATCCTCTAACTACCAGATTCCCTAATTCACATTTCAGTTTACTTTTCATGCCAATATTGAATCTCTCTATACTCTTTCAAATGTTCAATTTTCCAGATACGTTGATTTTATTTTTTCTGATATCTCCAGTAAGGATTTCATCCCTGTCAATTTAGCCAAACTGGTTGATATCTTTCACCCAAGAGTCCGTGTTTACTCCTTGATAGCTTATAGCTATGGAAAGACAATGATGCTCTATATACCTGGTCTGTATATTGTACATGACACTGGGGGCCTAAAGCATCACAATGGCCATGGGGCTCATAGCAGAATCATCAACCAGCTGACCTTTAATGAGGTGTTTATACCCCAAAATAACACATCAGCACATTCTTAAGTGAAACTATGCATATTTAAACCCAGTGCACATAAAAGTTTTATGTATGCTCAATCAATGGTCTTACCCAAACAGCATTTTCTCTTCTTTGTTTGATTGAATAAATTCAGCCAGGACGACAGAGATTTTCTGAACTACAGTGATGGAGAGAAAGGTGTTGAAATAAATTCAATTATGCATTTCTGAATAAAACTAGAAGAATATAATAAGTACCCACCATATTCATTCAAGGACACAAAATAACAGCTTTTATGGACTGCTAATTTTTAAAAAGATAGTTTGTTTCCAGTGCCAAGAAAAAAGAACACCTGCTGTCACTTAGACTTATTGAAAGGATTCATTGTGAAATAAACCCTTTAATATAGCATATGGCCAAAACAAGGTATGCAGTAAATGTTATTATTTTGTTGCCTTTTATAATTTAGTCTTTTGAAATTCTCATCCTTTTTAAGCCAGTGATGTTATATAGTTTCTACAAGTGAGTCTCTTGGATATAAAGCAAAAAATAACTTGTCCCAATTACGACAACAAATTGAGACAAGTCAGTATTAGGTTTAGGAATCCCTAAACCTCTGTTGATAGACTTAACACAGTCTACTGAAAAACTGTTGAAAAAAAAAAACTCAGAAAACTTAGAATCGGGAGGAACCCACTGAACTGTCTAATCTATCACGCATTTAAGGAAGAATTTCTCCCTAAAATATTGCTTACGACAAGTGTGACTGTTGGGTTTTAAATGATATTTCATTCTCATTTCTAGGCAAGACTCCATGGTCCTTATTCCGCAACTCTCTCTGGAGCTTACTCTGACTAGGAGCCATATTTCAACACATTAAATAAGGAATCGTCTAATGCAAACTGTGCTACTATAATTCCCATTGAAACTCCATTAAGCAAAGAAAAGCTGTCAAGTACAAAATCTGCTGATCCTTAGGGATGAATTGGAGGACATTTTTGCTTTAACGGCTTCATGCTTTGCCAAGCCATAATTCACTTATATGTCTATCAACAGCTTCATCAGTGTGTGTGTTTGACTTTCCTGAGAATGACATTATAGCAACTTTCCTTACTATGCAAAGTTATTGCCTTGAAACCTCCAAGTGGGAAAACAAAAGCTTTTAGTCAACTCTGCAGTGATGGAAGATATTACAGAACTTGGCTCTTGTTTATATGACAATAAACATTTTTACTTCTTAAGAAACCTTAGGGATGAACTAGGCAGCACAAACTGAGTGATTTTAACCACCAGAAACTGTAGTAATTCTCCTAAAGTGTTTTTCTTGGATTACTTTGTAGCATTAAGGAATTGAATTTAATAATAAAATTCTAGCAGATTTTCAGAGTTAACAAAGTAATGAAATTATTGATACAGGAAGAGAATAAAAGGGGTTAGCTTTGTTCTTATTTATTTTTAACCTTTTAAAATAATGCAGGAAATATTGAAGTTATAGTTTACATTTGTCTACCTATAAAATTAAAAGAAATATATCCTACTTCACCTGGGAGTGGATTTAAGTAAATTAACAGTGTAATGGAACTTTGATATTTATATGAAAAACCTTATAGAATGAACATATATATTTGCATGTATATATATATGTGTGTGTGTATATATATATATATATATATATACATATATGTGTGTGTATATATGCATATAAACCACACATGCATACACACACACATATACAAACACACATATGTTTGTGTGCTTATCTGAGAGGAAAAACCAGCTACCTGCACTGCTGCTGCTGGGCCATATTAAGAGGAATCTAGGGCTTATGCCAACATTTAGTAGTCTGTGTCAGGACCAGGTGAGAAGAAATGCTGCTCAAGTTGCAATTTGGAAATCTGTGCCATGACTCTCTTACTCAGAGATGAATATCTACGAGTGAGTTAAAAAAACACAGTTTTTCCTGCCTCTTATGCTTCTTGCTGCCCAGTTTCAGAATCTTCATACTTTTTCTCCTCTGAAGAGTTATTCCCAGAAAGAGCTCAATGCCTGCATTAGAAGACTCTAAGGGTAGTTGAAGCACTGTTTGAACTAAAAGCAGAAAGTAGTTGAGGAACAGAGGTTGGGAGAGACAGTGCTTGCTTGTCCACAGTTTACAGGAATAGCAATGACCCTGTGAGACCCAAGGGAGAAAGGACACACCTAGGACCTCAGAAGCTGCTACTACCGACTTGCACTACAATCTAGAAACTATGAGGAAACCATGACGGGACATTTTTCTATAGAAGGTGGTCTCTGTGGTCCTCACTAGCCTACAAGGTTATAACACTTCCACAGATGAAAAGGGTTGCCCCACTTTTGTGGCACGTGGGGTTCTCAAGCCACAGAAACTGAGTCAATATTCAAATGTAGGTATCTTACTGAGGAAGGAATGAAGGACCGAGGAAGGGACAGCACACGCAGCCTGGGAAAGATGTGGTGTCAGCAGGAAGCTAGCTCCTGCCTGATCCCACGGAGAGCTCTGGAGTATAATCACAGAGTTGATCCAGCTCTGAAGCAAGGGGCAGTCTTTTCCATCCCGGTGTCATCGGCTGCTGGCTGCTTCACTGGTGCAGGAAGGAGCAGAGAGGAAGGAGGCACAATCTCTCCAGCCAGGTTGCTTCCACCTGTGGAGGAGAATTCTCTAGGGGAGGGCGCATTTATGGACTCAGCAGCCAACACTCCAAAGGGGAGTAGGGCAGGGGACTAAAATGTATACTACAGTTCTCTATTAATGATGCATCCAGATATTTCTGGTGGAGTGAAATTTCATTGTCAGTTCTTTTCTATTTTAATTTGTTCTGCAAAATTATGAAACAGTGTCCTGTGGATCAGGAAATAGACTAACCATCTTATCTCATACTTTCAAAAAGCCATGGTAATTTTTATTTTAATACCAGAAATGTATCAGCTTATCCTTTTGAGGTTTTTTCTCCAATTTCAATTTTTTATCCCAATCATTTTTCCATTGTGAAATACCCTTCAGGCCATAGAAGAAAAATTAAATCTTTCTCCACCATGTTCTTCTCATGCTAGTCTTATATCAGAATAATTGTTTTTTTTTTTCTCAGTATCACTGAGTTTTAGTGATATGTCATCATTAGTTTTAGAAAGTGAAGAGCAGAGGATTTTCTAAACAAACATAAAGCATGTGGATACTTATTGATTTGCCTGTGGATGAAGTAGGGAAATCTGACATCATTCCATTTGTGGTTTAGTGTTATTCAAGTATTTGGTGCAGAGGGCTCTGAATAAAGACTGAAAATATATTCAAGATCATAGTTTCCTCAGAATTTATGGAGGAACAAGCAGTATATTTCTTCCTCTTATAGATTGTAAGTCCCGGCTAATGAAAAATCAATGACTGGAACTTACTGTTAGTTGCCCACCAAATGTTTATCTCCTACTACTTCTTTGCTAAAAGTACTCTGATCTTGTTTGAGGTAACAATATAGCAGGCCCTAGGTCACAGGTCTCAGTTTGTATAAACCAACAATGACAATCATTTTCCCAATGTTCTCAGTTTCCTTTGTAGCTTGGGGTGGCCATGTCACTCCCTTATGAGACTAAGACCCAAGCATAATTCTCTTGGGGGACAGGCATGGGCAGTTTTGAAAAATATATGCTGTGACTCCTTCCCCTTTTTCCTTAAGTTACAAGTGCTACACCTGAAGCTATAGAAGGCATTTGTGACCATAGAGGAAAGGCCTAATGAATCATAAGGACACTGTTCTGTATAGCTTGGCTAAATAAGTAAATAAACATTTTAAAATTTGTGATTTGTGGGCTTCCCTGGTGGCGCAGTGGTTGGGAGTCCGCCTGCCGATGCAGGGGACACGGGTTCGTGCCCCGGTCCGGGAAGATCCCACATGCCGTGGAGCGGCTAGGCCCGTGAGCCATGGCAGCTGAGCCTGCGCGTCCGGAGCCTGTGCTCCGCAACGGGAGAGGCCGCAGCAGTGAGAGGTCCGCCTAGCACAAAAAAAAAAAAAAAAAAAAAAAAAAAAAAAAAAAAAAAAAATTGTGATTTGTGAAAAACATAAAGTCCAAATTGTTTAAGTTCACTGTGTGTCAGATTTTTCTATGACGTGCAACTGAGCACATTCTTAACAGGTATTTAACAGTTTAAGGGCCAAGCACCTTCTCACCCTTGGATGAACCATGGTGTAAAATGCACAAAGGAAGGATTAGTTAGCTTATATAGATACTCCATCATTTCACCGAATCTTTATTCATTGCATATCATCATCACATTTGACATTTTTTCTTGCTTCTTTATTTGGCATTTTTATTATCTGTCTACAACACTAGAATATATGTCCCTCACAGCGTGGGCTTCATGGGTCTCATTCACTATTGCATCTCCACTCCCCGGCTGAGTGCCTAGCATGGAGTATTCATTATCCTATGATATCTTGTTAGTTCAACAAATGAATATCTGGCCTGCACTGAAGCAGAAACTAAGACTCAGAGTGTAAGACAGAAATATTTGGCCATGGGTCTGCAAAATCAGAAGTTCCCTTTCCTGGCTAAATGAGATGGGGTCCATGGGGGAAAGTGGGGTTAGGGTAAGAAGAGGAATGTGGTAGAAGGACAACTGGGAATGGAGAAAAAGTTGTGTAAGTAGTGGAATCTGCTAACTGAGAAGGAGAAGTGTTTTCCATTCCCAAACCAAATGGGATGGACTCCCAGGTGAGCTGTTCTCAATTTTAGTCACTATCTTTAGACATTTGCTCTTTATCAGACAGGGATAATTGTAAAAATTTAGAACATAAAGAGGCTGTGTGTAAAGAATTAACAAAATCATTTATTCCTTCTGTATGAAAATTTGAACTTCAGTTAACTTCCTAGTTTTTCCTCTGAAAACCTGATAAAAATGAAAAGTCAACTATGTTACTAGACAACATTGCTTATGGTATAAACACACTTTATTGGTAAATTTCATTTGGAATTGGAGAAATTATAAATAAATTAAAATGCCTGGTGGCAATGCCATTATTTTGGGCTTTTCTGAATGTGATCATTCTTGATGGTGAATATCCCTTGCAGGAATCCTGGAAAATATGTCTATGGAATTGGTATAAGAGATAAAGGGCTCTCCCACTTACCCATCATTCCCTTGCACTTGGATGAAGCAACAATGTTTAAAACTGGAAGTACTCTGAGTTATATTTAAAATTTATGGCCTTAGCCTGCATTGAGGATTTCTGAAAGAAATTCACATCCTAGAGTGTTGTTTTCCATATTATCTACTGCTAATTTATTTGGTAAATGTCTATAGAACCACTTCATATGCACAGCACAGTTCTAGGTGCAAAATATCTGCAATAAATAAGTCCTGCTTCCAACACCTTACAATTAATAGAGGGAAATGGATATGAAATAGATAAGTAAGTATACAATTAAACCAATAAAACAGATAAGTAAGTTTACAGATAATTAAGTATACAATTAAGACACATTAATAAAAATTAATGTGCAGGCAGTAAATTGTACAGGTGATCAGGAGAAGGGTAGATAAATGAAATGTCTAAGATTATATGGAAAATATAACACTGGATTTGGATCTCCTTTCCTGACAATAGCAATAAATGGTAAATATGTATGCTTGCTTAACTTTTTAATCCTGTTGATACAGTTTTCAGCTTTACTGTGTGTGGTTCTCGTTTTCAAATACTGCAAGTAATTTTTGATTTGGATGAATAATAAAAATAATGTTAGATTTTTAAAGCTTATTGTAGAGTGTTGTTTCATAGTTCTTAGTCATTCAAAAGCAATGCCATTGTTTCTATTGTATGCATGTACCCCTATTAATATTTATTAAATAATAATTTTTAAAATCAACTTATTTTTTACTCAAAAATATTTGTTTAGAAAAGAAACTTTATTATACTACTGTTGAGGGAAACAATAGTTATAAAAAGTAGAATATAGTTGTTAAAATATAAAATAAAAAACAATGTTTTAAAAATTAAAGTAACTATGATATACAAGTAATGCTGAGTCTGATAAATTTTACCAAATTTTTCCCTTGAAAATTGTTCAGTGAGGGCTCTTTATGTTAGCCTTATAATGAAGGGATATTCAGGTTGATTAGTCTGAGATGAAGATAAAATTTTAAAGCAAAAAATGATTCGTGTTAGTTTTGATGAAATTGCAACCCAATGGTACAGACAATTGGAAAGAATTGAAAATATTTAACTGTCTTCTCTCTTTAAGATCTAATATTGAAAATAATTTTCTAAAGAAAATGGTGGGAATGACTTTCCAAACTAAACTTTTTTGATGAAGTCATCTGTAGTAACTCTTATCTGTTTAATTTCTGAATAGGTCAAGTTTTGCAAAATAAATGAGTGCAATGGCAAATTTTTCCTCATTCATGAATTACTGTCATCTGGTTTGGAAAATATTAATATAGACCATTTACAACATTTCTCAAATGCCTCTGCATAATGGTCCTAATATATTTAGTGAATTATTCAGATGAGTTCATTAACAAGCCATTTAGACACCAAAGATCCAAGCTGGCTCAATAAAGCAGTGTAGTCCATGGTTCAGTTTCTCAATTATTCCACTTACTAGTTCTTGCACATGAAATGCTGGTGGAAGCCTCTCTTGTGAGAATAACTGTAAGTTGTTCAAATGGGCATATATATCTGCACTGCATGTACATGAGCAAAGCACCTTGTAGCTGATGGTTTTCTCCAGAAAGACTTAACGTTCTTCCTACAATTCAAACAGGTGAATGAATATGCCTCTTCATAAAAGCCAATGAGCCTCAGTATGATATGGTTTATAATGACTGTCCTCTTCATAAAGCTGAGAAACTGTTGCAAATTCAGTGCCCCGTCCTTAATATGACTGGCGATTTTAGTAGATTCATTCACTCTGGTCTTTGGAGGCTGTACAAGTTTGAATTCTGGCTCTATTACCTGATTTATCTGTAAAATAGTGATAATAATGGTATCTAGCCCAAAGGGTTGTTGTGAAGAATAAATACATTGGTAAACATTAAGCTTTTGGAATAGTATTTGGCATATAATGTGTTGTTTAAGTGTTTGTGGTTGTTTTTATTTGTTCTTAAAATGTCACGTGCTATGGACTAAATTGTACCACCCCCAAATTCATATTTTGAAATAGTAATTCCCACTGTGACTGTATTTGAACATAGGGCCTTTAGGAAGGTTAAGGTTAAATGAGGTTATAAGGGTGAGGACCTAATCCAATAAGATTGGTATCTTTATAAGAAGAGGAAGAGACATCAGATCTTTTTCTCTCTCTGAATCCTTGAAAGCACAGAGAAAAGTCCATGGGAGGACACAGCAAAAGAACCTTCAACAGAAACCAAATTTGCCAACATCTGTTCATGGACTTTTAGGCTCCAGAACTTTGAGAAAATGAAATTCTGCTGTTTAAACCACCCAGTCTGTGTTATCTTGTTATGGTAGCTCTAGAAGACTAATACACCATGCCTGTTTTGAAAGCCAGTGCTTCCTTGTGCATTCAACAGTAAGTATATTTATTTTTGGAAATGACATTTCAATGTATCAAAAAAATAAAATAAAACATATGTTCCCTGCTTTCCAGCAGCTTGGCACCAACTCTGAGCACTTTCAGGGGCACATAGATAGCCATGCAGGACCAAGTCTCATCCTCCAGTGGGCTGGCACCAGCCTTGAGCCTCCCTGGGCTGCACAGACAGCCATGTATGGAACCGGCCCTGCCCTCTAGCAGACCAGCAGCCACTGCACAAGGCATGGCCTTGCAGCTAACCGGGCTGGAGGTCAGCCTAGCCTACAAGTGCAACTACATTAGTCAACTTCACTATAACAGAAGGGTGCAGTCAGCCCCCATAGGGGCACCCCTAGAGCATAGAGCTCTGGTGAACAGAGGGAAGTGTGCTGCTGGGCCCCTTAGAACCTCTCCTATATAAGGTCACTTCTCCAAGATCAGGAAACATACCTGACTTACCTAACACATAGAAATAAACACAAAGAACTGGGCAAAATGAGGACATAGAGGAATATATTCCAGATGAAAGGACAAGACATAACCTCAGAAAAAGAACTAAACAAAAGAGTTCAAGGTAATGATCATAAAGATGTTTACTGAACTTGGGAGAAGAATGAATAAAAACAGTGGGAAATTTAACAAAGAGTTATATAATATAAAGAAGAACCAAATAAGCTTAAGAATACAATAACTGAAATAAAAATATACTAGAAAGAATCAACAGATTAGATGATATAGAGAAACAGACCAGACATCTGGAAGATGGAGTGGTGAAAATCACCCAATCTGAACAGAAAAAAGAAAAAAAGACTTTAACAAAATGAGGATGGTTTAAAAGACCTCTGGGACAACATCAAGTGTACTAACATTCACACGACAGGGGTCTCAGAAGAAGAGAGAGAACTTATTTGAAGAAGTTATAACCTGGGGAAGGACACAGACATCCAGGTCCAGGAAGCACAGAGAGTCCCAAACAAGATAAAACCAAAGAGGTCTACACTAAGACACATAATAATCAAAATGGCAAAAATTAAAGATTAAGGGAGAATCTTAAAAGCAGCAAGAGAAAAGCAGCTAGTTACATACAAGGAAACTCCCACTGGACTATAAGCTGACTTCTTGGCAGAAACTTTGCAGGCCAGAATGGAGTCACATGATATATTCAAAAAGATGAAAGGGAAAAATTGTACTGAAAACTCATCAGTTTCTACGTGTAAGAGTATATCTATTGTATCTGTGTGGTGGAAATACTATATAATAGTGTGCTACTGTGATTATAACACAAAAGCATATGGTGGGACATTTTATACCACAGAAATTGGCAAACTCTACAATTCAGGATTTGGTTTATTGTTTTGATTATTGCCTTGTCTTTAGAAGTGATGGACAAAATGTTAATAAAGTAAATTAATTTTAAAATGGTGTCATTTCTGTTACCTGTTATATTATGAATGGCATACACACAAAAAAGATTGAGGAGACATCTTTCCATTATTTAAAACTTTTGTCTGATTTAGGAAAGGTGTCACTCACATTATCGATGGATGAGTAAAATTCCAGTATTCAACTTCATTGTTTACTTTTATCTTACTTGCTACAAAAACAAAAATATCAACAAACATTCATGTTAAAACTGCACTTGTTCATCAGTTGCAACCATAAATTTGCTGTAATATAAGAGTTTGACAAAAATTAATAAAAAAATCTATGACTGCCTATTGGTTATAAAGAATTTATAATAAAGAGTAATGTATATTTTATTATCTTTTGTAAATTGTGTGCTACATATCTTTTATATCAGTAAAATTTATAAAAAACAAATATATATATATTTATACACAGACAAATGCACACACACACATACATTAACACACACATATACACACATCTCCTTTTGTTGGGAAGATGGTTGTTGAACATTTACCAACACACCATCAGTAGGCATACTTAACCAGTCCAGATAACTGATATATATATCAGTTATATATACTATTTATATATGCTATATTATTTATGCTACTATATGCACTATTAATATAAAATATATTAATATTTAAAGCTTTTTAGAAAAATAAAATAGTTGCCAATTTTAGACCCTTTAGATTCTTACATCAAAGTTTGCACTGACAAGGCCACTCCTTTTCCAGGAGGAGAAAGTAGCAAGGTTTATTCCTGGTGTCCCTGATTAATATTTCTGTCAGCTATTTGTGGGAGTCCCTCAAATCTTGTTTTTCCATGGTCTACTCTTGATTCTGGTTTCATCTCAATGAATCTCAGTGCTTCTTTTACTTCATTTGGCCCAAGAACCATGACCACAAATCTATTTGCTTTCACTTCCCTCTAAACCTCAGACAACATAGAAGAATTAGTGTTTCTTGAAGCAGCTGTCAATGACTTAGAATTTCTTAGGATGCCTCACTGAGTTTTCCTGGAAATGGTGTAATTGCAGGTGAATGATTCATAAATCATTGGACCATGACTCATGGATGAAAGTCTCTATAACTTTTTTTCAAGTGAGGATGAAAGCCCTCTAGAAAGACATTAATAATAGTTTCATTGGTTACATATTTTACCAAGTTTTTAGTTTTGCCAGGATGCATAAGGAAGTTGGATGGATGCAGAAATCTGTAGCTATTATGAAATAAGGTTAATAATGAATTATTTTAAACAGGATTTGTGGAGAATTACTGCAACAATGAGATGGATTACAAAATTAGTGACAGTTGCACAGCCATAGATTGTTGAATTTTTAATTATATATAAAAACTACACGTGGCATTTTGCTATAAAAAGGATTACTCAATTTAAGCTCAGATTTAATAAAATACTTCACTTGTTAAAAATCAATTGTATACATTATATTTAATGAATTATAATAGTATTTCATGTAATACTAAACATGTCTTACTGAATAAACTGACAACTTCTTTTTTTAAAAAATTAATTAATTAATTAATTTATGGCTACAATGGGTCTTCATTGTTTTGCACGGGCTTTCTCTAGTTGCAGTGAGTGGGGGCTTCTCTTATTGTGGAGCATGGGCTCTAGGCACACAGGCTTCAGTAGTTGTGGCATGCGGGTTCAGTAGATGTGGCTTGTGGGCTCTAGAGCACAGGCTCAGTAATTGTGGCTCATGGGCTTAGTTGCTCCGCGGCATGTGACATCTTCCTGGACCAGGGCTCAAACACATGTCCGCTGCATTGGTAGGCAGATTCTTAACCACTGTACTGCCAGGGAAGTACCTAAACTGACAACTTTCAATTTAAAAATATGAGTGTGTGAAGTATGGTCTTCTGTGTTATAGAGACAGTGAAGAAATGTCTTTGTTCTCACAAAGGTAGCAGAGCTCAGGAGTTAGTAGAGCCAGGAGTATATGAAGATATCTATCGATAGATGCCAAATTAGTACTGTAGATAATAACACTACTGGTAGATAACTGTTAATGCATACATGGTATTTAAAAGACACCAGGTGATGTTTTTTGTGTTTTACATATAAATTTGAATTTAAATTTCAAAACGAGCCTAGCGTTAGGGGATATTATTATACCTTTTTAAATATGAGGAAACATAGTCACATGTAATACAAATGACTGTATCAGGTAGGTGGTAGAGCTGGACTTGAACCCAGTTGGTCTGGCACCAAAATCTGTGCTCTTACTTCTCATTCTATACCGTCCAGCCAGGAGTTCTGATCACTGTTATAAAAAAGGGGGGAGAGCACTGGTCTTCATGGAACAGCTGAAGCATGCATTGGAATCGAGGAGAGAGAAGATTAAAATAAGGTGGAAAATATTTATTCATTCAAAATATATTTATTGAGCCTCATTTATGTCCCAGAATCTAGGGTACATGATCTAGATGTAGCTCTGAATGATACTGGCAGTGTTTCTGATCACTTGAAGCTTACATTCTAGCATTAAAAGGATTTCAGGTACAGAGATAGTATAAACTGATTTTAAGAATAGGATATGCATGTACCACATCCAAAAGAAAATGAAAATGAAAAATAAGGTTATATAGCTCATGATTCTTCAGAACAATGATTTGAGCTGGGCTCAGCTGGGCCATCATTCTGGTCTGAACTGGGGTTATCTGATATCAACAGGCCTGGACTCACTTATGAATCTCCAAGAAATTGCCAGGTTAGCTGTTTGTTGCCTGATATCAGATGGCCTCACTAACACGTCTAGTGGTTGGCTAACTATGAGCTATAGTGGTGGAGGTCATGTGTCTTTTATCTTCTAGTATAGGCTAACCTGGGCTTTTTCACTTAACAATGGCGTTCTAAGAGTAGTGGGGAAGAAAACTCCAATGCACAAGCAATTTTGAAGTGTTTGCTGGAGTTACATTTGCTAACTACCCATCCCCCCTTGTCCAAAACAAGTCACGTGGCCAAGCCCAGAGTCAAAGGATGGGAGAGTCTCAGATTTATACAGCTGGAACATGGGCACAAGGAAGAGATGAAATTGTTGTAGTTTTGAAATGTATGACAGGATTGAAAGGAGTTTGTTATAGCAGTACCACATATTACTTTGCCTTCTTTTTGAGTAATATAGCAAAAACCATACATTGACCTATCCTTAAAAACTATTTAAAATAACTGATTCAATTAAGTTGTTGCTTCAATATAGTTAAGAGGATAAATTTAGAAACTTACTAACTTACAAAAATATTAGTTACTTGGTCATTAGTCATTCATATTGTCAATTTCTGGTTAATATATAAAAAACATTTACCAAATTATAAAATGATAACTAGCTCTGTTCTCCTTTCACTTAGAGGCAACTCTGACCAAATATAGTCAGAGAAGGCTGAGAAAATTAATACATAGTTAACTGTATTACACATCTTCCAATACAATTTTTTTTGGCAAAATGCTTTTATCTTATAATGTGTGTCACCAAATTCTTGGAACTGCAGCACTAACTGATCCAACATATGGAAAAATATTTATCATAAAACTGACTTGGCAAAGCTATCCTCACGGTCAAACCAGTTGTATCAAAACAGTTTTGTCAGATGAAGTCTGATTTCATTTTCAATTAAAATAAATTTATCAATATGTGCTTGAGAGAAAGTTATTTAAAAACCCTGAGAAATAGATTTTTGGATATAATTCATAATAAACTATTAAAATCTGTCCAATTAAGATTGAAATGCCTAAATATAACTAATTAATCTATTTTATAATGTAATTCAAAATCAATCAATATGCTTTTTCTTATTATGTGTAATGCTGCCATGCACTGTATTCTGGAAATTATGTTATTTATGAAATGTCATTTGATAAAAGGCATTGTATTAGTTTCCTGGGATGGTCATAATAAGGTACCACAAGCTGGGTGGCTTTGACAGGGGAAATTTACGTCTCCAGTTCTGGAGGCTAGATGTCTGAAATCAAGGTTTCAGTGGGGTTGATTCTTCTGAGCACTTTGAGGAAGAATCCACTCCATGTCTCTCTCCTAGCTTCTGGTAGCCTCAGGCATCCCGTGGCTTATATATGCATTCTCACCATGTCTTCATATCATCTTCCCTCTGTATGTTTCTTTGTATCTGAATTTCTCCTTTTTGTAATAATCATATTAGGCCCATCCTAATGTCCTCATCTTAACTCGATCGCTAAATCAATAGGCTAAACCCTGTTTCCAACTAAGGTCATGTTCATAGTTACTGGAGGTTAGAATTTCAACATCTTTTGGGAGAGACAAAATTCAACTTATAACAGGTATGAGGCTCCTTTAAAAGTTATGCACATATATCTAATTCAGTTGTTTGGGTTTGGAAATAATGAAATGATAATTAAAGAATAAAGTGAAAGTAATTCTATTAATTTTGTTAGGCATTAGAATCTGTTTTAAACTAGTCAATGACGAATTCTAGAGATGAGTATTGAAAATACATAAAACAAATTGTTGAAAAAAGCCATCTTTAGTGTTCAATATTTATTTTCAATGCTCTCTTTGCTCTATGGGACTTTGCTTAAAAATCTATGCCTTCTTTGACAATAGTCTGGAATGGAAGAGGCAAGTTTGTCAAACAAAACAATATCATTACTCATCTCATCTACCCATACACAGTATTTGCACTCAGAAATTTGCAATTCAAGCCAAAATACTCCATACCAACACTGTGACCCCACTTTAACAGAAATATGTATAAATAAGAAAAAAATTAAAAGTCCTCTGTGTTTATGGCATTTTGATTTAGCAAGAAAAAAAGGGATCTATAAAATCAATAATTTGAACTATATATTTGTTTGACATTTTACCCTGCAGGGCGGTATCCCTTACCAAGATTTGTGATGGGTAAGGGTTGTTCTTTTCTTGTAGAATTGGAAAAGGGATATTGTGAATGCAAACATATTCCCAGTAAGATCAGTTTTTAGAAAAAATGTTATGAAAGTTGAGGATCTGGAAAATAATTTACTTAAAACCATCTATGCCTACATAACCCTTGGAAAGTTACACAAGTCTTAGTTTGAAGAGCATCAATGTACCGGGCCTACCGCTTGGAATCTGTGATTCTGGCATTTGACCCCAAGCTTGAAGTCTCAGTTGGGGCAGTCCCTGCTCTAAACCAGACTCTCCTGGTCCAAGCATTCTCTTGCCAGTCACTCCAAGAGCATGTTGTGAAGAGCCGGGCCCCCGGCTCTGACTCACTTCTCTATCTGCCTCCTGTTGCTACTTCCCCAATTTACTCTCATGCCGGATTGGATGTGGTACTGAGCCAAGGCTGGGGTTCTTTTAATGGCCTGCACATTTCTCCTTTCACTGCATCCCAGAAAACAGGGCTCTAGCTCTGATCTTCTTGGTTGGTAGCCGCATACACATCTGTATGTTAAAACGGTGTCCTCAAGAGACAGTGTGAAATGTGGAGTCAAGGGTGGGAAGGGAAGAGCCCTGGGGGTCTGAACATTTCTACCTCCTCTTTTCCACAATTTCTGGGATAGAGAAAGTGGACTTAGTGTTTCTCTTTCCACTGCATGACCTCCTTTCTACTTTGAGCTTTGGGCAGCAAAACTCATAGGCTAGCTTTTAACAAACTAAACAGACCTGGCCCATAGGAGGTATTGAATACATATTTGTTGAGTGATTGAATCAGTGAAAAGATGATTTCACCTATATGTTGAAGTGCTTGGCAGAATCTGATTCTTATGCTTAATTATAGATAACACTACTATAGTAGCTCTCCAGACTAGTGCTTCAATTAAAAATCCTACATCATTAGTCAAAAGGTCAAGGGCATTTCAATAATAATGGATCCTAAAAGTGACCCCCATCTTACCCCTCATCTGCACCACTATCTTACCTCATCATTAAGAAGGAGTGTTTTTGCTGAATAGCAAGAAGATTATGCATATAGAAATGCAAAAGAGGCAAGCGCATTAGTATATATTTTCTAAAGTTTCCACTACAATTTATGTATTTAATTTATTTAATGTATATTGCATTTTCATAGTTAATTAATTCATTCATTTAATTTCTGCACTATAAAGCAGTTATTTCATGTTTACTATCAGCAGCTCAAATGAAACATAGTAAAATTAGAAATCATGACTCTGCCATCGTCAACTGCTATTTCCCCAGGATTCCCCATCTCAGCCAATGGCACCAATGTTCACCCAGTTTTTCTGTCCAAACACGTGGAAACCATCCTTGATTCTTCTTTCCTTCATCTCTCACACCCAACCCATAATTCAGACCTGTCAGTTCTACCTCAAAACTTCAAAATGTACCTTGGATCTCAACATATCTTTCATCACCTCTTCACTGTTCCCAGCCTAAATCTGTCACCATCATCGCTTAGCAGCATGATTTTCCTAATCGGACTCCAAAATAGACACTTCACACCTGGTTACTCTTTGTCCATTACCCACTATCCTTCATTACGTTCTTCATAGTGCCTGTCATTCTCTTAAAATATATCACTTTGTATGTACCTTTTTTGTCTACATGTTTTATTATTTTTGTCCCACTAGAATGTCAGTTCCGTGAGAGCAGAGGTCTTGCCTGTGTTGTTCATTGCTGTATCTCTACTGCCTGGAGAGGGCCTGATGCCAAATAAAGCCTCAGCTCTACTTGTGGAATAAACAAATGATCAAATAAGAGAATCCTGACTATAGGACTGTGCCTTTGTGTTTTCTTGAGCAGAGGAATCATTCCAACCAAATAATTCAGTTTTGATAGGTCATTCTGGCATTGAAAGGATTGCAGATGTGAGAACATTGGAGAATATTATAAAATTGCAGATATGATACATCAGTGTGGAAATGGAAAGAAGTGAGTAGACTTAACGGCATTTTTAAAAATAAATTTATTTTATTTTTGTTTATTTTTGGTTGTGTTGGGTCTTTGCTGCTGCACGTGGGCTTTCTCTAGTTGTGGTGAGTGGGGGGTATTCTTTGTTGCAGTGCACGGGCTTCTCATTGCAGTGGTTTCTCTTGTTGCGGGGCATGGGCTCTAGGCGTGCGGGCTTCAGTAGCTGTGGCACACGGGCTCAGTAGTTGTGGCTCATGGGCTCTAGAGCGCAGCCTCAGTAGTTGTGGTGCACGGGCTTAGTTGCTCTGTGGCACGTGGGATCTCCCCGGACCAGGGCTTGATATGCCTGGGCTCGCATGCTCATCTTGGGAAAAGGATGTGGACAAACTTTAAATCACTCCAGCCAGCCCTACATGGAACAGCTGAACCTGCAGAAGCATGAGAAGTCAATATTTATTGTATGCCACTGAAGTGTCATTGTTTGCAATGATTTCATGGCTGTGATTTTAAGGTAATAACTAACACAATTTTAAGAAGGATTTTTTAAATAAAGGAAGAAAATGAAGTCTCTGCAATTTAAGATAAAAAATGAGAATTACCCAATGACAAAGGATAGAATTACTTATAGCACTAGGTGAACAGACTTTTTAAACAAACTTGAAAAAACTAACATGTTTAAATGAGTATGTTCCTCAGAGCCTTCTTATTGCTAGACTATTCAATTTTAATAATTCTGCTATAAGTTAAGAATTTCTCTTTGCAAATTACTTTCAGAGCCAGTTTATGGATCAGTAAAGAAAATCTAGGTTATTTACATCATACTCACATCTTCTAAATGCAGAAAACAGTTATTTTTTTAAAGCTCATTAGCACACTTCTGATATAATTGGTTGCTGAACTAGATGGCTTTAACCCCTTTAGCTTGATTAAACTTTAGGCAGATTTCTTCCTTACCATAAGCTCCTGACCTCCCTTTTCTTAGAACGTTTACTTTAGAAAATTGCAATTGTATATTCTTTCTTTGCCTTTTAGCATGTACATTTCTCAGCCTCTTGCCAGTTTTACAACCCAGGAATGTCTTTCTCAAAGACCCGAGAGCCATCCTTTTGAATGTAATTATCAAGAAAGATAGCACCCCTATCGTTCAGTCCCTGTGGGAGGGTAGGGACCTAATTTAGATAAGCACTGATTAGCAAATACAGATGACCTAATCCCATTGGCCAACCTCTACCTGGAAGTCCTCCACTACTTTGCCACAGCTCACTGCTCACTTAAAAACCCTACAACCTTGTGTTCTGGTAGAGTTGAGTTCAATCTCTCTCCCCTATTGCAATAGTCTTGGGTAAAAGCTTCCTTGCTTGTTTAACTCCGTCTGATTCAAATTTTCTTTGACAATGCCAAACCATCTGAACAGGTTTCCTCAAAACAAATCAAACCCAGCCTGTATACCTTTTAAAAATTATTATTATTGTAACCAAACCACATATAAAGAAGAAAACGGAAGTAATTTCATATAGATTCTTATCTGAGACGCTCCTAAATGTCAATTTCCTTTTGCTCTCATTCTTTTTGAGAGTTTTATGTTTAGTCATTTCTTAACACACTGAATTGGCAATTTACGATTTGAAGGTACACACATCTTCAGGAATTAACTTTCTTCTCCTTTGAATTCATCCCCTTAAATTTTACTAATAGTGAAGTAACATTCTCTCTCCATAGAGGCTTAAGTGTTTAAAAGTGAAATGCAGGGATTTTCTTCAATGTAACTCTGACATAAAGGATATTTTGTATTCCCTTTTAATAGGGTATCATACACTATTCAGTGGTGAAATATTTGGGGTAGGCAATTATGTTTCCTTAATGGGAGCTCTTTTAAAGATGCCATAATCAATCATCATAATCAAAAACAACAAAACAACTGTGATAAAAATTATCTTCGTTAACCAGTGGAATTTCTGAGGTTCCTTGGAGAAAATTTTGAGATTCTCAATGTTCTTTCCACTGATTATATTAATTCTGATTAATCATTTAAAGCTAGTTTATTTTTTATTTTTAATTTATACACATCAGTGTATACATGTCAATCCCAATCTCCCAATTCATCACACCACCACCCCTCCCCCTGCCGCTTTCCCCCCTTGTTGTCCATACATTTGTTCTCTACATCTGTGTCTCTATTTCTGCCCTGCGAACGGTTCATCTGTACCATTTTTCTAGGTTCCACATATATGAGTAAATATGCAATATTTGTTTTTCTCTTTCTGACTTACTTCACTCTGAATGACAGTCTCTAGATCCATCCACGTCTCAACAAATGACCCAATTTTGTTCTTTTTTATGGCTGAATAATATTCCATTGCATATATGTACCACATCTTCTTTATCCATTCGTCTGTCAGTGGGCATTTAGGTTGCTTCCATGAACTGGCTATTGTAAACAGTGCTGCAATGAACATTGGGGTGCATGTGTCTTTTTTTTTTTTTTTTTTTGCGGTACGCGGGCCTCTCACTGTTGTGGAGCACAGGCTCCAGACGCACAGGCTCAG